>NW_027115673.1:1005147-1009863 GCF_000696795.3 Halyomorpha halys | reverse complement strand
TAAGAGAAATTGAGAATGAAAATAAATCATTATTATTTTAGTACGTGTATAGACTATTAGAATAGACTTTTTCTCTATCCCTTTTCAGTTTTTTTCCTAATATCCCTTAAGCTAGATTATTTTGTACTTTAGTCATATTTTTAAATATTTCATATAGGCATGGAAGTTAATAGGCATTATTTACTCACTTTTCTTAGTTTATTTTAATTTTGCTATTATTTCATTAAATTATTTGCCTATATTTATTTAGGATGTGTATATATTATATAAAGTGTAGTGTGGCTCAGTGCTAAGGCATGGTGCTACTATCTACAAAGACCTGTTTCTAAATTTAGGTGTGATAGATAAGTATTTATTTTGTTACTATAGCCGTGCGTCAACCCTGTGAGTTAGTACGCCGTCACGAATGCACACAGCCTCATAAAGTAGGTACCCTTAAACCAACGCGCCTGTCTACCAGCCCAAAGGTTGTGAGTTCGAGTCCCCGGCCCTACCCCGTTGTTGTTTTTTTTCAAGCGTAACATTATGCAATACTAACTCACAGCCTCCCCCCAGGAATTTGTGAGGCCCGTTAGCCTATGGGTGGCACTCACAAAAATATGTGTGGGAGTGACGAACCCACCCTATGAAAAAACCACATCAAGGAACGCGCAATGTATTTCCGCATTTTATCATTATTATTATTATCCATTTTATTTTTATTTTTTTACATCTGAGTGTGACAGATTGTATTATTTCAATAAAAGTTAGTAATAATTTTAAAAAACAGTATGTTTTAAATTAAATTTGTATTTTTGAATATAATTAAAAATGTATAGTTATAGCTTAAACACCGCTACAGCCTCCACAACGTCCCAATAAGTATTAGTGTTAAAAATAAAATCACTGAATTTTATGTTTGAGGTTTTTATATGTCCATTGTATTGCAAACCAATAGTTGCTATTTGGTTGGGCCACAACTGTTATACTTGGCTAAATAAATAATAAATTATATTATTATAATACATTTAAGATAAATACAATATAAAATAAAAAATGTCTTAATTTACAATGAAAAGTCACTTGCTTTCGAGTAATTAATTGAGAAACTTCAGCAAAAATTGTTGTCATTATGAGACTCGACCCCATCATTAATGCCAATAAAGATTAATTAATTATTTTAAAACTTTTAAAATTAAAACTTTAGTAATTTAAGTGACATTGGCAAAGGTACAATGAAAACTTTGTTTTGTTTTTAATGAATGAAGTTATGAAAATAACGCTGCCAGTAATCTCGACTACAGGCCCGTTTAATACTCCAGTCTAAGGACGATATAATTTTTTTTTTCTTTTGCAAGACTAAAAAAGTACTTAATCGAATTCTTCATGGAATTCCATTAAACGTTCCAGTATTCCAGAAGCGGACTTTATAATGCCTCCGAGCGGAATACCAAGCATGAAGGGAACTTTTACCACAACTTTGAAAATATTTTAGATTCTTCTTTCTCTCACAAAAAACAACGGTCTCCGAAATGAAAAGCGAACACTGAATATGGCATCAAGTACTATACATTTACATTGTATGTAAGCTACACAAAAAATTAATCACAACGAAGAAATCAGAACAGGGTGCGGTGTAATGGACAAAATGTATAGTAATTAAAAAAATATAGACTAAATTTCAATTATGTTTTTCTTCCACTTGTTATGATTGTCATGGTTAAATAAAACATTGGCAATATCTGCGTAGATAAGGGGGCATTGTTTTGAGAAGGTTACTGTTGGGTTTTTGAACACGTTTCGATTGTTCAATATGAAGTGGGTACAGTTTGTCTTTACTGTTTATCTCGAAATATCACCAAATAAGAAATTTTATGATTTTGTTTTTATAAATAACGGTAATCTACTTCAATAGGCGGTCGTTAACACTAGAAGTGGGAATATAGTGCAATGCACAGCAACGTTGCTTCATCACCTCCTGGATAGGAGAGTTGGCAGGGGTCTTCTTCGCCATCTTAAAAAGACTACCTTTTATAATACGTTTTCTTCTCCTCCCTCCCTATCATGTATTAAAAAAAAATCTGAAACACTACAACCCATGAAGGGTCAGGGTTTCAGTACTTTGTAAGGGAGTACCGTTACTAGACTAATGGATGTGCAAGGAGGTGATTTGGTCAGAATCACGCTCGACCACCAGATTTTTGCCCAATTAAGGATACCCAATTTAAGGGGGTGGGTGGACACCAAAAGGGCTCCAGAACCCACAGGAATTGACTCACGGCTACAGTGTAACAGAAAACAATTTACTGCCCAGTCGGATTCGAACTCGGGTCTTTGTTAGTAGCCACAGGCCTTGCCCCGTGGCTACCCGCGTTCCCCCTATCATGTATATTATCGACCACCGACCAACTTCTCAAATCAGTAACCTCAAGTATATTACCATTTATTGTTTGAATAATTTTAATATTTTCTACACTGTTTACTTTAAAATTATTTTCAAATGTAACGTACTTAACTGTTATCCCCACTCCTCCCAATAACAACGATTCACTCTGACTTTGACTTTAGTCAAAACATGTATGAATTCCGTCTCGTTCATTTTCTTCCTTTTTTTCTCTAAGATATTCTTATCCCCCTTTTTTAATCTCTTAGTTTGAGCTTTCATTTATATTTCTTCTTTTTATCTGTTACTATTTCCGTTTTAATTCATTGTTTTTAACCTTTTATTTTTCTTATTTAATTTTTACGTTTCATTTAATGTCCTTGTAATTTTATCATTTATTTTTTTATTTAAGTTAACTGTTTGTATCTTTTATAGTTCTGACGAAGATCTGCAACGTAAGGCGAAACGTTGGCTCAAATAAAAATAGTCATTACTATTTGATTTCTTTTTTTTTTTTAGAAGGAATCCTAGTAAAATGTTGATTGAAATAATATATTCATTTTAGGTTGCTTTTTATATTATAATAATAATCTTTATTATAGTTTTAAAGTATAATATTTATTAGTTTTTATCCGAGATCTTTGGCATTACCCGTCTAATAGATATTCAAGTTTATAAAGGTTTTATTATCAAGTCATTTATAGGAGACAGTAAAATTTACTATATTTAGAATTTAGGAGGTCCTAGCGTGATTGTACTTGGAAAAATTTTGACGAGAACAATTGGGATTGGCAGTTATAATATTATTTAATTACTGTTTCTTGAGACCCTTGATCTTTAACGGTAGATTCAAAAACATATAAAATAAAAATAAATAAGTAAGTAAATTGACCTATTTATACTTTCTGAATCAACTCAATAAAGAACGGAAAGCTATCAAATGATTAACTATGTTCATTTAATTTAGAGGGGCTGGACATTATTAAAGGGAAACAGGTGTTTAGAGTGGACTGATAGTAGGCAGGACACGGTAGACATATTGACCGGGTGTTCTCAATGCCTTTGTAATCAGTCCTTTATTGTTTTCTATTTAGTCAGCGTTTATTTTCAGTTGTTTCCTTTATAAATTACTTTCTACAAAAAATATACTGAATTTATAAAATAAAATAAAAAATTATTTGCTTTCATTATGATTTCGGGACAGAATTAACTCAATAAAAAAATATTTATTAGTAACATTCATAATGTTTAATACTGCGCACTAAATACTCAAAAACAATATTTAAGCCCAACGTAACGCTAATTCTGATACAGTATGGCCAAGACATCATCTTCACTTCACGACAGGGCTCTCACACAACCTCCACCAAGCAGACGTCTTTCTGCGTTCATCAGAACCCACATTTCACCTCATACGTTCATTAAGTTTTACACCTAATTAACATAAACATTTAATTTTATTTGATTTTACTAGTAAACCTTCTTTTTTTTTCTTCTTTGGCCAACAAGATGCGGGCAGAATGGGTGCCTGGACACAAAGACATTAAGGTGGGTCCACATGTTGGCCGCTCGCCACGAATCCGCGGCTTGTACAAATGCTCGGTAAACAAAGAGCGGACCATCCACATCTCAGTGTTATTCAGTGAGGCAAGCATGGCGGACGTACAAGTGGTTTCAGCTATTGCACTGGGATTATATTATTTTTATTACAAAAAAAGAAAATGAAAAGAAATTAAACATAAATAAATAAGATTAAATATAAAACTTATTATAAAATGTACCAACAAACACCTTTAATTTCCGACTTTCGACGGATCGACAACGAGCATAGACCAACTCGTACAAGCCACCCATCCACATGCACGCGCATGTATGAGTTCGCCATGGCTTTTCCAACATGTAGAGGCCCCTTTAAAGGTAATGAGTGAGCGGACTATTTCGCTAGGAAGGGATCTGAGACCGCTCCTTTTACATCTGACCCTATATGTGGGATTAGTCTCATCCGTGCGAAGAGGCATATCGTCAAAATGATTGCTGAGTACAAGGCTGGGTCACAATGGAAAAACACGAGAGGAACGGAACAATAAAAAGGGGGGTCTATTTGTGTGCGTCTGCCATCTTTGTGGCCGTCCTGTCGGCGACAGTGTCCTGAATAATGGGATGCTTACAGTACTGGAGGCTGTCAAGAAACTGATATACTTCGTCGATATAACTTCTGTCACAGTTGGTAGTTCAAGTATCGTATGTATGTGGTACGTCTTTGATCTTTGAAGTGAAGTCTGTCTCACGATAAGTCTGAGTATACCGAAACTGTCGGAGCCTCTTGCCTCTGAGGGTGCTATGTGGGTCAGCAT
>NW_027115673.1:1002009-1004307 GCF_000696795.3 Halyomorpha halys | reverse complement strand
ACAATTCTTCTTCTCATATTAAAATTTTTTATTGTGTACAATTAATTTCACATGTATTGAACTCTGGATTATTATTAGCTGTCTGTCCTTCCTCCCTTTTATCAGTTATTTGTTCTTTTGATTTCACAAAGGTTCTATAGAAACCTTTGTCCTATCAATCTGCCCCTTTCTTTCGTACATATAGGATCCTATTAATAGAAGGGCCTTTGTGATAAAAAAGTTCTTTTGTACGAGAAGCTTTTGGAGATTTAATTTTATCGGTGTTCATATAAATGCACGGTTCTCTGTTATGGATATTAGCTTTTAGGCTATAAAAGACAGTAGATGTAAACTTGATGAAAAATCTAAAAAAAAGAAAAATTCTAGAGAAATTCCTTAACTAATCAACAGGGAGTGTTCCAATTTAAAATAATTCATCCCTTTGAATAATTGAAGGGCTCATTCCAACGATGCTGTTCCTAATTAATTTAATGAAACAATTGTTGAGCGTAAAGTGTTGCGACAAATAGTAAGTTCACACATTACTAAAATAACTTATTACCAGACCACGTTATCACTGTGTAGCTGTTACTCAATTTTTCGTTATGTAGTCTATCACGAATCACTAAATTCTTAATCATGAAGTTTTTAAAGATTGATTATCTCGACGGATTCTTTGATTAAAGCGAACTTTAATTAAACTCTGAGATTGTTCTTGAAGCCTTTTAATTCTTGAACTTTTTTTTTCGTCCAACTGATCTGTTGATGAAAATCAAATCTTAAAATACGAATACTAATTGTTTACATTCGTTAAAGAATTGGTTAAAAAGAAAAATCTTTAAATCCAAAAATTTTAATCATCGAAGCAATGTTACACAAGACCTATGGTATCTAAGTAGTACGACACTGTACAAAAAGTTATAACTGAAGATCTGATTTTATGCAATAAAAAATCTAAGGATATGCTTTAAAAATCAATGAAGGGTAGAATAATGTTTAGGACACCCAAATCCTACAAAAAGAAAACTGCTGAAAGAAAAGGTGCCCACAAATACTGCTTTTGTTGAGCATACAGTTAAGCTTCTTCGTAAAATAACTTTATATAGTTTAAAACTCCTACATACCAATTTCAACTAATCTCCAACTAAAAAGGGAATATATGCATATATTTTTTGTATTTATTACTAAATAAATAATTACACCTTACAATAAGTTGTAAAGAGCAATTGAAATAATAAAGTGTTGAGGGAAAGCGATATTAAATTAATAATAATATATATACACATAAAAGAAAAAAAAAAGGAGAAAAAATTCAAAACGTGCTAGACCATGGGTAGGCAAACGCGGCTCCCAAGCCACACGTGGCTCTTTGATGATATCGTTGTGTGTTGAATATTTCAATATTATAAATATTATCAAATAGGTTTTTGTTTGAACATGTAGGTATTCTTAGACCCTGGTGAATAGTGGTTCGTAATGAAAACTATTGACATCTTTCAACGCAAAGGAAGTCCTGAAGTCCTCTATAGAGATCTGAGGGGGGGCTAATGGATACAGGATGGTTCGGGGTCGAACGACCTAATTGAATAAGACCCTAGTTGTTGTCAGTCATGAGGAAAGGGGACTGCTAGCTCGCAGGATAAGGAAATTATGGTTTACTACAAACACTTATTACTCTTTGTGAACTGTCCTTGGAGGGTGGTGCCACAAAAGCCAATCAGAAGGAATGAAAATAATGATGACGCCCACTACAACGAAAGGGGAATAGCATGACGGATGTACTAGAGGAAGTAGGAAAACACATGGAATAAAATGAAAACCACAATGGTTCCTAATCATCTCTCTATTCTCAGTCCGCTGGTGTTCCTCAAGCTAGTATCCTCGGCCACAACCACTACACCATCTATACAGCTGACACCCCAACCAATCCAAACACTATCCTCACCATTTATGGCGATGACACATGTGTGATCGAAGTTAATAATAACCCTTTAATTGCATCCCAAACTCTCCAATCCCATATCACAGCCCTCGAAAAATGGTGTAATTGGAGGAATACAATAAATCCCATCAAATCACCTTTACCCTTCGCCGTAAACATACTGACTGCCGTACAGTCTCCTTAAACAATGTTGGTCTTACCCCTGTCGAACAGATCCGCTACGTTGGACTGCATCTGGACAAAAGACTATCCCGAAATCCTCACACAAGGCTGAAAAGAAAGAAAACTGCACTGACTACTACAGGACTTTCTGGACAAACGGTCTAAACTTCCAATTCATTACAAAAGACTGATCTACATGGCTGTAATAAGGCCTA
>NW_027115673.1:998295-1001296 GCF_000696795.3 Halyomorpha halys | reverse complement strand
CCGTTTCACTCGGCTCTTCTCTTTCATCTCTTGGAACTAAGATGAAGACATTTCGGTATAATTAGAATCTTTTCTACTAAACGATTGAACATTTTTTCTATCAAACAAATATAAAACGGCAGAAATATATGTGAGGAGAAGTTGGTTGGTGAAGAACACAAATAAGTAAATTATAAAAATTCACATGAACAAAGCCCTTATTGTAAAAACTATCTAGTCATCCATTGCACCCCATACTTCCCTTAACCGTTTTTCTTACCTTAAATTCGTTCAAATCTATCGTAAATGTGGTTACTTTATCTTCCATGGTCGGCTCTTTAACCAAATTTCAGGACGGGCCATAGAAAATCCTCTGGCTCCTGATCAATCCAACATTGTCCTTAATTATTTGCCTGATTATTTCTTTCTCTTTCCAGTTGACATAATTCTTATAAAAAAATTTGTAAACGAGCTCCTCCTTGTCATAAATCCCGATAAAATCCTTGATATTTTATCTGCCTTTAATTCTTACAATTCATGCCTTAATTTAAATTTAAAAAATAATCACTCCCTTCCTTTCCTCGACTTCCTCATTATAATAAAACACAGACCACATCTTATCCACTGACTGGTACGCTATCACTGGTTACTTATTCAAGCAGACTTTTAAACTACCACTCCCAGCATGCGTATCAACAAAAAATTAACGTAGCTAAAAGTTAATTAATAGTTAATTAATTATATAATTAATTAATTAACTTATTTTTGGATAATTGTCTTCTGCGATTATCCTGGCATCCCGATTAATTCTCAAGGCAGAACATAGCACATGATCGCACGATTATCCTTCAGTATATATTAAATATAAAAGTAAATGAAAGTGAAAATAGAAATAAAATTGTTGAAAAATCACAAATGATTTTTAACTGTTGTCAATGAAAAACTATATCTCAGGAACCATAGACGCAGAGACATCTGCTAAAACTCAAATCAAAGCTATTTTAATCTAATATAAAAAAAAAATATTTGTTTGTTCGAACTTTATATGCTGAGAAACCATTTATCCGCTAGTGATACGGCTTTTTGTTAATGATGTTCATGATTTTCGCGAGAAAGTAATGAGGTTTTTTTTACTTTAAAAAACTGTTATTAACAAAATTAAGCATTAGCGTGAAGATCAGAAAGTAGACATTTTTTTCAAGATTATTTTTTCCCAGTTGATTTTTCTCTTTCAGTAGAATTAGAAAAAAATGTTATTGATTCTATTAAATGATTTTGCATCCACTAAAAATTAAAAAAAAAAACATAAAGAGTATTTCAGTAAAGTAGGTAAAAATAAATTTGTTTTATAAAAAATTAAATATTTATTTTCGTTTTTAGGGTCGTCTGAAACCAATAAATACCATTTTTCAAAGTATATAAAAAATTTTCATCTTGATTAATATGGAGGATTCTTTTTCCTATGTTGACCATTGTTCATATAATCGTTCATAACTCCTCTATAATATATCCAATACCACTACAAATGTAGGAAAGCTGGATGTATGATATTTTGATCTACATTAGCAATTTATATTTATATGTATATTCAATGCCCTTATAAGGGCCAAATACTGGATTCAATGAGAGAGGAACTTTTTGGTCGTTTTATTTTGTGTCTCTGGTTCTAATTTGTTTAATTAGATTCTGTTTGTGCCCTTTGGTGGAGTTTATAGGACCCTAAACCACTCTCATGTTTGGTTTAGATTGCCTGAGTCGTGTTGAAGTTATTTCTATTTTTTTACCATATATTTTTATTATATGTAATGTTACTTACCGCTTTAAACTAAATAAATATAAGAAGCAATGAATGTAACCATTAATACAATGTGTAAATAAATAAAGATATTATATTCATATCAAACTTTCAATTGTATTCGATTTATCTATCTACATTCCTAAATCTAACAATAGCAATTTTGAAGTATTGACGGGTCTGCTAGACTTAAAGTAGGTTATTACATATGTGTTATATATAGTAGGAGTAGTTTTCATGATATTTAAAATAAAGTAATCAAATATATTGATTTCTAGTTATTCAAGTTCAATTCATATTCAAATGCTGTCAGTAATACATGATATATCGTTATTTACTTAATAATTAAAATATGAAATAAACTATAAATAATAAAACTTCATGTTAAATGAATGAAGCTTTGGTAAACGAAATGGCATTGTTCTATTTCTCTCGAATTCTCCTTTTAATATCATTATTAGGATATTTTCGATAAGGACAAGTAAATAATAACATTTCAAAAACTTTTCATCTAGAATATTCAAAGAGTGTAAATATTTGTGGAGCAGGGTTCCAACCCACAAGCTCTAGGCGAACATTTATAAATGTAGCAGCATCCAACGCAACCTTGACAGGGGAATCCTTAATTAAATACCAAGAATTCTCCTACACTTTAGTCGTTAAATATCACTCTCTCTCTCTCTCCTAATCTAACACTGTGCAGAACAATAAAAATTAAGAGTAAATTCATCTCTCATTTCAATGTAGAATTATAGAATGAGACAAAATTATAAATTAATGCAATTCTCTCGGAAATAAAATACATAATTAAAGTAAATTACATTAATTTTTTGATAACACTTCGAGCGGACATAATTTTATGACAGTTTCATTGCACATTGACATGCAGAGAACAATTATAATAAATAATAATCATATAATTATAATTTTATTAATAAATGAAAGTTAATCAAAATAATTTAAGAATAATTAATACATGAAGGTCATAGTCGTGGGTGTGGTCAAATAAGTAGTTGAAAACTATTTATTTTCTATCATTTCCCATCTCTCTTCCCCCCGTTCCCAATGCAAGGATTCACAAGAGCTAAAAAAGATACAAAACTACTAAAAATATAAAGACAACGCAAGATAAAATAATCCTTTTCATCACTAAAATATTCAATTTTACAATGTCCACATATTTTTAGTTATTTTCTATTTTTTTAAGCTCTGATGCCGCTCAGCAAA
>NW_027115673.1:995302-997267 GCF_000696795.3 Halyomorpha halys | reverse complement strand
TTCTCTAATTATTATTGTTACATATATTATTGTATATTATATATACAATCATTATTGTTACATATATTGTCTTTCTCTAATTTTTTTTTTCCATATTTCAATTTTTAAACTATTAATAACTATTATATTCATACTTCTTTGCATGATATAACTTCATTTTTATTTTATTTCATTAATTCTGTTATTTTACCTACTTGTTCAGTTACCTATGTATACATTTTATTTTCCACTTCTCTCATCACTTCATTTTATTAATTCCATTCTGTAAAATTATTCGCTTTATGTCA
Source organism: Halyomorpha halys (assembly GCF_000696795.3). Taxonomy (NCBI): domain Eukaryota; kingdom Metazoa; phylum Arthropoda; class Insecta; order Hemiptera; family Pentatomidae; genus Halyomorpha; species Halyomorpha halys. Next base: position 996,980 of record NW_027115673.1, on the reverse strand, counting down.
TTCTGTTTATATATTCTTTTTTATTTTATATACTCATTGGTTGTTCTGTTCTGGTCTTAGCTCTGATGAAGGCTAGAAACTCTAGACGAAACGTTGGCACAATTAAATAAGTTACATCAACTTATTTGTGTTTCATTTTTACCACACCCCCAACCATCTTCTCCTCGTACAAGTCATCCACGGTCAACTATCTCTCATAATTATGAAATAATATCAATTACTAATCTATGTTATCTCATTCAAAATCAAAAAGTAAAAATTAATTCGAATACTAAACTAAACCCTTGTGGCTCAAACCCATATTATTGGTTTATTAACACTGCAATGGCTAAATAAATTAACTAAAATAAAATTAGAAATATATGAGAATATGCCAAACCTGATATTTGAGTACAATCTATTCTTGATAAAATCAGTTATAAGGTTATACTAGAAAGTGTTAATGTAATAATATTATAAAAAGTGAATTAATTAGATAAGAAATAGGTTATTTAAAACAATATGATAAAGGTTATTTGAATGTCCATAGTGTTTCTCCAATTTAATTATGGTTTATAGGTTGATAATAATAATAATAAAGGCCTAACGAACCCGAAGGTTCGATGCTGATACCACCAAACGCTCTCTGCACACATCCTTCCAGTGATGCCCCTCCAAACCCAATTCCACGAAATCTGTTTTAATCCTCCCATCTACGTTTCGGTCTACCCCTCGGACGTTTACCCGTTGGTTCAGTGTTTATTAACATTTTAAGGATCCGCTCGTTAATAAGCTCCAAAACCTTACACGCCCATCTTATACACGCTGTAAAGCAATAACTTGAATTATATTTGCCGTTGTGTAATCTCCTAAATTCTCCCGTTAATTCATCCTTTTTCAGTTCGAGTATTTTGCGTAATACTTTATTTTCGAAAACCTTAAGACGCTGTGCATCCCTTAGTGTAAGAGGCCACGTCTCACATCCATAAAGAACAGTGGAAAGGATAATGGTTTTGTAAATTCTAATTTTTAGGTTTTTCGATAGAAGGCGCGAGCTAAGCAGTTTCGAAATTGAAAAATAACAAGCATTTCCCTCCTTCAACCTAGCTTTTATTTCCTCATCAATTTAATTTTTTCTAGTTACCGTAGAACCTAAATACTTAAACCAATCTACCTCTTCAAACATATTTCCTCCTATTTCAATATCACCGAAATTGCTCGTGTTTCTACTGCTAATCATGTATTTTGTTTTATCCGTATTTATTTCAAGACCAAGTTCCTTACTGCAGTTTATTAGCGAGGTTGTATTTAGTTCTATAGTTTCTTTGTCATCACCCAATAATACCAAATCATCTGCATACCCAAGCACCGGTATTGTACTACCCAAAGTTAAACCCTTTTCGGTATTCAACACACTTTTAATGACGTATTCTAGTAATAGATTAAATAAGATAGGTGATAAAGAATCACCTTTTTTTAAACCCGACCGGACCTGGAATTTCTTAGAATAATACTTACCGTTTCGTACCTTATTAAACGTTTCGGTCTATATCTACTGGATCAGCTTATATATTATTATTTTTATCTCTTATATGTTGATAAACTAAAATATAATCTGGCAAAGGTAAAATAGCCTGTAATATTTTGGCAATATTGTTTAGAATAAGGTAGGATAATTTATAATACAGAATGTTTTTGG
>NW_027115673.1:992714-995252 GCF_000696795.3 Halyomorpha halys | reverse complement strand
TCAGAAAGGCTGCCATCTATAAGATTAGTAGCGCCCCATGTGGCCAACAGCCAAATCTCACCTCCTCCAGCGCTCTCGGTGGCAAGAGAAGTAACCCAGACTAATGTGAGATAGCCATCTTGTCTTCAGCCAGAAGCGTCCATCCTTTATTTTTGTTCACTGATCAGCAATATCTTCCATGAGTGAGTAGAGTTACTGGAGTAGTTCCCAGCAGCAGAGGGGAGAGAGGCACAGAAATGCGGAGGGAAGAAGGAAGCATGAAGTAAGTCCACCAGGCAATAATTAAGATCCAACACCACATAATATCACCATCAACCACCTCACTATCTACAATTCCATAGCCCAGCCATTCAATAAATCAAAATTTCGTATCCATTTTTGTCTCAACATCTTATTTTTCACCAGTCCAACGTTTCGGCCATTCTAGCCATCTTCAAGGGCATCTTCAATATAATTTCTTCCTCAAATTAATTTAAAGTTTCTTTTGCAGGCTATTCTGCCCAGGTCATTTTCTTTTTTATAAGTTAAAAGCCTATTTTTTTTTTAATTTAAATTCATTAACATTTAATTTTTAAAAAAATAGGCTTTTAACTTATAATAAAGAAAATGACCTGCGCAGAATAGCCTGCAAAAGAAACTTTAAATTAATGTGAGGAAGAAATTATATTGAAGATGTCCTTGAGGATAGCTAGAATGGCCGAAACGTTGGACTGATGAAAAATAAAGTGTTGAGACAAAAATGGATACAAAATTTTGATTTATTTAATAAATAATTACCTTGTCTCAAGAATTTGCAGTAATGTAATTAAAGTAATTTTTAATGTCAAGAATGTAATTTTAATTGCTAATTAATAGTTATCCTTGAGAATGGCAGTAAAAGCCAAAACGTAGGAGTGGAATAATTAAAAAATAAACAAGTTGAGACTAAATGTATATTTAATACTATAATTCATTATTACAATAAATTGAATGATCTGATTACTTTCGACCGAAAAAATTTTAGTTAAATTATTTCCATTGTAGTAAAAAGCAATCATTTCAAAAATGAAACGTCAATACCTGCAAAACTACTTCATTACTTTTATTATTTATAAGTAAGGGAAACTAGAAAAACATTAAAATTAAAAATAATTTCTAATAAAGAGGAAGAAAGAGTGGGATAGATAGACAAAGAAAGAGGTAGAGGAAGAAGTAGAGAAGGAGAGAGCACAAATAGAATTAATTTTTCTTTTTTCTTTATTAGTAAAAAAAAAATCAAGCCTACACAGTAACATTAAATGGAAAAGAGATACCATTACTAAAGAGAGGGGTATTAGGAAACAGCGGGGGAATGTATGGAAAGGGATGATCCATTCCTTTCCTCTCTAGCTTTTCTGAAATGGATACAGAATGCGATATTGAGAACGTAGTAATGGATACCGTCTAAATCTCCGTACGTTCGTTGTTAATCTAAAAAAGCTATATCCAAAGTTATAGAGTTTCGAGATATATTAACTCCAACTGGAACGAAATATAGAATATCAAGAAGGAATCTAAAACTCATTTACAAAATAATTTTCAAAAAATATATATTTTTTTTATTATTTGAGAACCACGCATTAAAAATAAACTTCTATATCATTTCATTCAATTGATAAAAAAATAATATATAATAAAATACGAAGATATTTTACTTTTAAAATTAGCAAAAAATGTTTTTTGAGGACATAAAAGCTAAGACCATTGGGGACGTGACTAAGCAAAAAAATCACCATTATCTAATTCAAACTTTTGTAGGACTTTTTTGAATCATTATTGGAATGGGAGTCTAACTACAAAAATGAGGTCTGTTAGCATCAAAACAAAAAAGAATTCATTAAGAGCTCTATATCTTTTAAAATTCATTAAGATATATTACGACACCAGAAAACCTAATAAAACATTATTTAAACATGACCAAATTTCCTAAAATATTATACCAAAAAGAGCTATTTGCGTTCAATATTTCCCGAGATATATCTTTTTAGAAAGTAACACTTTAAAAATAATCTTTTAGAGTTCTACTACTGGGTAGTTTCTCTACATGTAGTATCATATCATTATCATTATGTCATTATGATCAAATTTGCTTGTTGTATTTTTTATGCAGTTGTAAATATAAATAAATAAAAATCTTTAAAAGCTACGCCTTATAAAAAATGTACTAAAAACTCAGTAGTTAGTGAATTTTTTTCGGCAAAACTATATTTCGATAATCATTAAACGTATATTATAATTTTTAAAAAATATTAAAATCTTTACCGCTACAATTCAAGGGTCGAGGGTTCAGTACTTTGTAAGGAAGTACTGTTCCTAGACCAACGGTTGTGCGGTTGATTTTTACCCAATTAAGGGTACCCAATTTATGAAGCTGGGTGGACCCCAAAAGGGCTCTAGAACCCACAGTGATGACTCACGGCTACAGTGTAACTGAAAACAATTTTCTGCTCAGCCGGATTCGAACCTGGGTCTTGGAGTTGGTAGCATCACGCCTTACTACACGCCCCTTCTTCAATATAT
>NW_027115673.1:988542-992664 GCF_000696795.3 Halyomorpha halys | reverse complement strand
AACACATCGCGAATTTATTTTGGCGAATATCATGGAACCTGCCACTTCTAGGTTGAGAGCTAATATACATATATATATGTCAAAATAAATTCACAAAATGTAGAATTCTAGTTCTAGTTCAGGCAAAACTTTCCTTTTATGAGAAAATATATCTCAGGAACCCTTAGACCTTATGTTTCACTAAGTGCAATAAAATTGATCAATTTTTTAAGAGATGATAATATCTATATCCCTTTATAAATATATATCCCTTTTCTTTAATTTATTTAAGTTTTCATTTTTGGGCTGTTAAGAATCAGAGATAATGATTATAAAATAAATATATAATTTCAATCTCTTTATAAATGACCGAGATAAAAGTGAATGCAACTTCCACTCCGACCGATCACAAAATTATTTCGCCACGCCGCATTTAGCCTGCTAAACTATTTTTAGCCATTAGTGATGAAGGTCATGTTCATACAAAGGTTTATTATTGGTTTTGTTTAAGAAAGATATCACCTACGGACAATTGATAAATAATATATTAAAATAATTAATTAACACCAACAAGAGTATACAAAAACACGGTAGGTAATAAGGTCTATGTGTGAAGTCAATAACTATATATAACAGATTAGCTACAGGGGAACTGCATGTAGCGCAGACCGTCTTGACATGGAACACCCAGAGGCACACCCTAATCACCCCGTCTCAGAAACGTCTTGTCTAATTTCCACTAGCTTGTCCTCAATCCAATCACCACGTTCCTCGCAATTCACGACAAGTGAATTATAGGAGATAGTATTCGCCAGCATACGAGCCCTAAGCCTTAGGATTGGAAAAGGGCCAAGACAAAACCAGGTATAAGCGACACACACGCACACACACACTAAGCGATTCAAAATAATTCCTTGGCAAGGTGTCTTCTCTATCAAGGATCGAGGAAGCGGCCAAGGACGCTAAGATATGCTCGTTTTACAGTCACAAGAGGTCATTCATGAGATGGAAGTGTGGTCAGTACAAATACAGTACAGTTAATTTAATATATCTATTAATCATTAACCCTTGGATGTTACTTTTCACGAAAACGTACAAATTGAAATCGTTTTTGTACAACTAAGGTATTGTAATGAAATTTGGTTTATATGTATTTGTGGACACTGAAGAACTCATATTTAAAAATAAAATAAAAAAATATTTCTCATAATTTTTAATAGTATGGTAAATTCTGAAGCAATTTACCATATGAATAGCGACTTCTGCTTAAATATTTATTTTGTTATCTATATGTATAAATGCCTATATGAAATTCATCTTCACTACTGCGTACATCACGAAACTCACTGTTGTTTGGTCTTTTTGTCATTTTTATTTATTTATTAATTTAACGTGATTTATAATAGTACAAATAAAAAACACAATAAGTGAATATGAGGTATGTTTCTTTTGCAGTTGAAAAACTAGGGAAGGAACCAAAATCTGCAACGAATGGGATGTTAAAGTCTTTGTGGATGAGTTTATTTGTAACGTAATAAAGGAGCATCAAGGATTTTGGATTTTAGGATTGGATGCGGGAGGAATTTGATGGTTTTCTAGAGCCCCAGAGTTCAATTCCATATGTCCAAATTGGTCTGATTATCGTAGTGTATAATAATTTTTTGTGGTGAATGGGAAGTTTAGAGCGTTTTTCAAGTAGGTGTTGAACAATCGAAATCTACGAGCAGTTTCTTGTCGTTTCAGTCTTCTACGTGGATTCCAAGAAAGTCACTTGTCAAGATGGAGTCCTAAGTATCGAATATGTTCAATAGGCGTTAGTTATTTGTCATTAAAAAAAAAATTATATATATCTATATTTCTCATTATTTTTTATATTATGGTAAATTCTGAAGCTATTTACCATATGAATAGGATCTGCTTAAATATTTATTTTATTATCTATATGTATAAATGCTTACATTAAACTACTGCATACATCACGAAACTCACTGTTATTTGGTGTTTTTGTCATTTAAAAAAAAAGTAATTGTTACAAAATGAAAGAAAGGGTGTTTCGGAGAACATAGTTAAGAAATACGTGAACCTTAAACGTATTTCTTAACTATGTTATCAACTTTTCCTATATCATTGAACCATATTCGTGTACCTTCGTTATACTAATTCTACATATTGCTCAACGGATTATAGATGTGTATAGTGCGTCGAGTGCAAAAGTTAACTAAAAAATATATCAAAACAAAGAAAACAGCAGATATTCGAGAAATACCTGTAATGACAAAGCAGCTTCCACCCCCCAGAAGTAAAAAAAAAATATCAATTTAATAAAAATTACATTTTTTTACGAAATCACTAATAAAAGTCTGTGACAATCATATATAATTTTCTAAAATTTTTAATTTCACTCACCTATTCCTTGCTAAAATATCCCAAACTAATTTGATATGGCTTTCTCCACCCACTTTTAACTTTTGGGCTTTTTTGTAGTCCCAATAAGTCTGTAACAATTTTTTTTATTTCTAAACTAACTTATAATTCATTGACTATAAATTGGTGATGGACAAAGCGTGCTTATAACTAATTTGAATTTTTTTTTTTACATACAACAAAAAACTATAACTCGCTGAAATAGCTTTATTTTACATCTCGAATTCCGGAAGTGACATTAACACGATTCTTCCATTATATTATTTTTTTTTAGAGCCGACTGAAAAAAACATAGAGACGTAAAAAGAAATCAATTTTTTTTGTAAAATAAATTTCAAAAAACGTGTTAGGTGAACATTTATACACTATAAAATTAGGCAGATTTTGATTTAACAGAACTATACATATTGAGTATTATGGTAATATCATACAATGTTCAAGTCAATTTTTTTTTAAATAGATATGATAGATTTATTTATTGATAGTGATATGTATGAGAGGCACCAGCTGGAGTTTTTTAACTTAAAATAATTTCTTTTGTCGGCATGCTAAAGATACCGCCGGACCTATGCAAATATCCGTCGGCTACAGATCTAAAGAAATGTACAGAGGTATATAGATAACAGAGGGTATGCACCCTCTAGGAACGGTTGATCGTGTAGGCAGAGATAAACAAACAGCCCTTATCTTGCACGTGACCAGTTTAGACATTAGAAAGTACAGAGAAATAGCCGCCGTAATTGAAAACAAACACCCCTTATCTCACACGGGGCCTCTCTAAAAACCACGGGAAAAATACAATAAGCCGCCAGAAGCCGGCTTTCTTCAAAGAAGAAACTTTTAAAGATGAAATGTAGGAAAAAGACCGACTTTCGTCGAAGGTCATTGGATCTTCTCACCCCCTCTGAAAATAGAGGAACCAATCAAAGGACAGAAATCAAAAGAAGGAGGAGTCAGAAGGAGAGGGGAGAAAATGAACAAAAAGGGCATGAGGAACACCGTTGAACACAGTTTGAGGGAGTCCGGAGTTGGAGGAAGACAGTTTGAGGGAAGCTGAGAGAAGAGGACAGTCGAACAGAGTTCTAGGAGTTGAGGACAGTTCTGTGACAGAAGGAGTGGAGAACAGTCTGACAGAGGAAGACAGTCTGGAAGATCAGCGGCAGCCGGGAGGCGAATATGGACGCTCTTCCACGACAACCGCCAACCCGACCGATGTGCCGAAACAAGTAAAACCTTTTCTGATGTAATTAGAATGGCAGTAGTAGAATTAATAACTTAGAGTCAGTATAAATACCAAAGATCCCAACTGGAACTTCTCAATTCATAATCTTAGATTAAAGTATAAGGAAACAAATCCACCATGCTCTCTCATAATAGTATTCTTGATAATGTATATATAATTGTAAACATAAAACATGTAACAAAGAATTTACTTTATAATTAATAATCCCTGCATGCCACCTCATCTATATAGCATAGTCAATTGGTGAACACGATACCGTTGGAAAGGAACTCCAATCATTAATTATGATATTCATATCTAGCATACCACGGCGAAGGTGTCCAGATGGTGTCTAGTGGTTGAATTAAATATAGCGCATCCCTTTTCAGTCGGTTCCCATCAGGAACTGATAGACATACATAATATAAATATATAATATAAATACATAATATAAATATATAAATACAAATACATAATATAAATACATTAATATATGA
>NW_027115673.1:981773-988177 GCF_000696795.3 Halyomorpha halys | reverse complement strand
CCCACGTGTGAGGGGTAGAGCAGAGCTCAAGAGATCCCAGCGCATCCCTCTCGCCGTATCACTGGTAATGAACCAGTGGAGGCTGAGCAAGTGTGCTAAAGCCGCAAACACTCCAAGTCAAACGAAATAAGAATCAAATAATTCCCTATAATGAGAATACCGATATCTCATATAGTCAAAACAGCATATGAACGCATTCAGCTGATTTCAAGGATATTTTTTAAAATTAAATAATAAAAAAACAGACAGTGAACTATTTTATCCTTCATCAAACATCCTTTCATGTAAAAATATACCAAGTTATTTTTGTAATATACCAACTTTTGTAACTCTTTTATAATAAATTTAGGTTAGTAATTTACTTTGAGGTTGAATTAATTATAATTAAAACCTATACTTTTAATATTAATTGGCTTAACAATACTCTCTGATGAAGAAAATTAAAAGAGTTCTCCGCTTTTGAGTCTTCGGGTTCAATAAAGCTAATTACTTTGGATACAAACAATTTCCATTTAAATAAAAGATATTACAACTATGAATATTTATTCTTTTGAAAATGGCTGTTTGCCTTGCTTTGAATCAGATTCTTAACTCGGCCTGGAACATAACAATGCAGTACCTTAGCTCTTACTCTTATCTTCAAAAATTAGTACAAATAATAAAAAGAAAAAAAACTGAATGTTTTTACATAAAAGGATCACTAATGAAGGATAAAATAGCACGTTGTTTCTTTTTTTTTACGATTTCTTTTAGAATAAATATGTTTTTCTACAATACTATGCACTACAACTGTATTATAAAGTACTGCCATCTAGAAACTTAAATATGTTTCAAACTTATCGAAATACAAAGGATCGACATAAGGTGACAGCTTGTGTGATGCGTACACCGAACCAGATTCTTTTCGAATGGATGATGATATAGAAAAAAAAAATCGATTCTCTGTTTGATCCGAGATGTCGATAGAAGGCAGTTACTGACACCCCAATTACCGTGCTTCCAGAGTCTCTGATATTGCTTTAAATAGAATCACGGGCGGAAAGATCGATTCTGTCACTCATGGGAGTCTGAACTTCTGCTTTTAATGGAACATTCTAGAAGGATAGATTTCAAGTTAGTTCGGGCTGCAGTGACTGGTTAAAAGCCGCAGCGTAAATGTCACTTACAGTGTATCTAATTTCAGGTTGTCTGTTTAGACAAATAACTACGTGGTACATAGTTAGTGGTTAAGCCCATAGAAATCTCAGAATAAAGGAGAAATATGTTAACAGATCTTTAGACTTCATAAAATAATCGTCCTTCAATCCTGCAGGAGTGTCCTACATTTTTGTCCCCTAAGAGTTGTCCCGTGAGCATTCACCTCATGGTAGACAATTTTTACTATTTGCTTTGTTTTTTATAAAATTGAATGTGACGATGACAGAAATCTTTAAAAAACATTCAATGTAATTTGAAAATTAAATAGTAATTTTTACCACATTCATCGGAGCCGATGCATCTAGATTTCGTATAAGATCTCCATGACTCGACTCATGATTTAAAATAAAAACCCAGGAGGTGTCCAGACGAAAAAAGAATACTTAAATGAAAAAAAAAGTTACATTAGGAGTGTAATAGTGAGAGAAATACTCATAGTACAAGAGCCGGGAAGAAAAAAAGGCAGTTATCTCACCCCAATTTTTTATTACATTAATAAAAACTATGTATGATTACTAGTAAAAACTCATGAGTCTGCCAAGTATAGGTAGGGGGAATAAAAAATGACGGCTGTTTCAAAACCTTAAAAAAAACATTAATTTTTCATTCGGAGCTCAATATCTTAAAAACTACCAACAACACTAGTCTAAGAGAACATTATTTAAAGAAGAGTAAATTTTCTGAAATATTAGCCCTAAAAGAGCTATATACGCCCAAAAGTTCTCGAGATACAGCATTTTAAAAAGCAAAATTTCTTAAAAATCTTCAGAAAGATTAGTAGTTAGTTAATTTATTTTGAGAAATCTATATCTCAGAAACTATGAGACGTACAGATGTCTATTACATTCAAATTAAAGCTAGTTTAATGGACTATAAATAAGGTTATGACCTTTACCTTCGTAGGAATAGTAGTTTTCATGATGTTTGCTAAAATAAATTGATTTATAGTTGTGTAGATCTGTACGTCAAATGTTTTTCAGTTATAGATTTATCAAAATAAATTCACTAATTACTGATCTTTCAGTACGTCCCATACAACACTTTTATGAAATGTTGCTTTTTAAAAAGCTATATCTCGAAAACTATTTAACGTAAATAACTCTATTAGGGCTCATATTTTAGCAAATTTATTCTTCTTTAAATGACGTTCTCTTCAGTTTTCTTCTGTTGTTGCTACTTTTTATGATATGGAGATCCGATTGAAAAATTAGTTTTTATCGCTTTGAAACAGTCACTATTTTTTATTCCCGCTACCTATACTTGGCAGACACGTCAATTTTGACTATTAATTATACCTAGTATTTATTAAAGTAATCAAAAATTGGTGTGTGATAACTGCCTTTTTTCTCCTCCTGGGCTCTTGTACTATCATTCTTACCAGCCTTACAGGCCAGCTTAAATCTGAATTGGGTATTGGTGGGGAGGTTAAAGAGGGAGTAACATAAATGATGTTACTCCCGGGTTAAATAATAATTGTTTTAGTTTTTACCTTTTTAAAATTCATGTACTATAAAATTGAAAAAAAATAATGTAAAAGCTTCGACAAATTATTAAATAATGGTTTATAGTTTGTGATTATTATATCAGAAAATAACAAACAAAAGTAAAATATCTGGAGTGTTTAAACTTCAAAAATCAACTGGTTTGGGCACTAAGTTCAATACCAAAATTGTTTACTATATCTTATGTACTGTTTTGCAACTACAATGCACACTAAATTTTTAGATGCCACAACCCAGAACAGGGGGATGGTATTTTTTAAATAAATAATGCACGTACAGCACCTGATTTTTTCTCCTTCTAAAGGTTCTTTTAAAAAAAATGTCTTTTTTTATAATTTTGGCGTGTATCTGGAAAACAGTCTATCGCACAGATAATTCCATCCTTTCTAATCTTATTTCTATATGCTACCGTTTACCTCTACATAAGCCTTAGAATAGTCGAATGAGGTGCGCCATTCAGTTCTGCAGTTACAGTTTCAGGAATTTGCAGAGGAATGTTGTGGGAAGAGAACATTAAATAGTTTGTTTTATTTTTGTTTATCTCTGGGCTTATATCTCGATAATAGTAGTGCGTCGGATGGTAAAATTGAGTTATTTCTTTCATTAATGGTTAAGAAATTCCTTAGAATATGATAAAGTCGAAATCATTTCTATCTGTTAACGTCTCGGAATGTGTAAAATGGAAAATGTGTAGGGCCGTAGAGCCTGCTCATCTGCCTGTGCCACCAACTGCCATATCTTGTAAGACTACAATTTTTCCATCTTAGTCCGGTCCTTATCTTGGAGACCATAACAGATATATCTACAATTGATTATACAATTTTATAGGAAATATCAAAAATATTAATTTTGGAACGTGTTAATTTTCAGTATATATAAATATAAATACAGTTTCCGTTAAATATATGCCTAACTCAAGAAAGAGATTTTCGATTACTTTTTTCACTTTCCTGTAACTGGAATCGACGAAAATTTATAAGGGGTTGTCCAGGAAACCTTGCTCTAGACCAATGATTCCCAATGTGGGCGCTGCAGTGATTCAGGGGGGCGGTGATGGCCATAGGAGCATTTGGGGGGGGGCGATGAATAACTACAAGTCACGGTCAACAATATTGAAGCTGACGAAAATAGATCCGAGGATTACTGAATTGGTAGTAGCACATCCCGTTTATCCTTCTCATTAACATGATTTCGAATGTTTTAACTTTTTTTGTATTACATTCTATTCAAATTCTAATTCAATAAATAGTTTCATAATTTCCAACCTCAATGTTTCTAATTTACACCTTCTTTGCTATATTTTACGAAAAAGGTAGAAACATTGATACAAATAATTTAAATTGATTGCTATTAAAATTTCTAGGGGCCACAAAGCAATATTTTACCTGGTAAGGGGGCGGTAGGACAAAAATGTTTGGAGACCACTGCTCTAGACATTTCTAAAACTTCTGTAACAACCTGATTTAATGTAGTATTAATTTCTAATATAATTAGACAATGGATTATATCTCAAAGACAATAACAGATAGAGATTAATTTGATTTGACTCTACTAAAAGAGACTTCATAGGTACTTAATTTATAAAATATATGATTATTTGTACGACCGACTGTTCCATTTTATGGGCTTATTTTGTATCGCTAGATTGGATGGAGTTAGATACGTCTAAGATTAAAAGCGGAACGAGAGGCAGAACGGAATCATCCATTAATCGTCCGCTTTTAAAATTAATTTCATATAATAATTGATAATGCATCTGAAGAAATAAAATAAACAAACTTTATAAATAGCGTTACTACAATGTGATTGTTGAATCACAGTATCAGACAAACAAATGATATATAGCCTCTTCCCTTTATCTGTGACGGGAACAGTCTGGTTCCTTGACCTTACTTGGACTAAGTTCAACAGCATATCGGCTCCGGCTGTTTAGCGTATAATGTTTAGTAAAGATATCACATTTTCAACGTAAAATTAACGATATGGCTGGCTTTATTTGGCCTAATACTTATCGTTAGAATGTAAGAAGTACATTCCGAAACAAATCCTGTGAAATGGATTTAAAGAACTAAGCAGTCGAAGTATTACCAAAACTGGAAAAAAAAATCATATGAATGCAGACCAGAAAAAGAACATTATATAGATACTACCATATTCTTCATGCGAAATCTCTCCTTGCCTAGCTAGAGGATCGCTGAAAAATTTATTGTGCCTGTACTACATCTATGTAATCTTATATTTTGAGGAATAGGGTAGAACACCTCATATTTACATGAAAACTTCAACACCTACGAAGATCCGCACAATAACATACTTTATAGTACATTGAAATGAAATGAAATAGCCTTTTATTTATCCAATAAATTAAAATCACTACAAAATACAATATTAACATTTAAAGATGATAGAGAGAACAAAAAAAAATTATATATAATAGTCGACAAAACATTAACTTCTATCCATCTTTCTGTATCCTTTCCTGCATAGGCCTCCCCTTTCGGGAGTAATAGTGAGCACTTCCGGGGTGACCAGCCCTATTGGGAGGCGAGTTCTTTCCATTTCTTCTTCCAGATATCCCTGTCGCTAGCAGCTCTCCACCAGATAGGTCCCGCCTTTCTCTTGAACATATCGCTCCATCTTTTCTTTTGACGTCCTCTTCTTCTTTGAAGGTCGTATGGAGTCCATTCTGTGGCAATTTTTGACTATCTGCCATCTTCGCATCGAAGGAGATGCCCTGCCCATTCCCATTTGCTCAATCTTATCATCTTCAGTGTGTCAGTGAGTCCTGTTTCTTTCTGGATCCAAGCATTTTTTATTTTATCTCTTTTCCTCACAATAACAATGCTTCTTCCAATTATAGCACATTAAACTAGCTTTAAATTGAGTGCTGGTAGATCTATTACATCTGTACGTCTATTACATATATTATTTATTTGTTAAAATAAATATATTTGGACAAAATTTCATGTGCAAAATTCACATTCATATTCGAATATCATGAAAGCAACAACACCTACAAAGATACGTATAATAAACTTGCTTAACCAAAATTTTTGTCTAAAAAACTACAACATTTTATGGATTTATTTTTTCAAATATCATAAAAACTACGACTTCAACGAAGATAAACTTTATAAATTGCTTTATAGTACGTTTAAGTACTAGCTTTAATTTGGGAATGGTAGACTCTCATATTAAATTCCTTAATATGTAATATGGTTTTTGAGATATAGATTTCTTAAAATAAACTAACTAACTACTGATTATCTAGTTCATCGTTTTCGAAATGTTGCTTTTTAGAAACATTCAGAACTATTAGACGGAAATAGCTCTATTGTGGCTCATACTTTAGCAAATTTACTCTACTTTAAATAATATCTTCTTATATTTTCTATTTTTGTTGGTTTTGTAAATATTGAGCTCTGAATAAAAAATTATTTTTTTTAACGATTTGAAACAGCCGCCATTTTGTATTCCCCCTATCTGTACTGTCAGACTCATCAATTTTGACTATTAATAATATTTAATCCTATTTTTCAAAAAAGTAATCAAACATTGGGATGAAATAACTGTCTTTTTTCTCTACATGGCTCTTGTACTAATAGAGGCAATGCCGGTAATGCTAACCTCCACCCTAGGTACCTTGTACCTCAAGTTAGTGCCTAGAGTTATGGTATAGGTGATTGGTGTAGATATGGTAGAATA
>NW_027115673.1:980763-981723 GCF_000696795.3 Halyomorpha halys | reverse complement strand
CCTATTGGGAGGCGAGTTCTTTCCATTTCTTCTTCCAGATATCCCCGTCCCTAGCAGCTCTCCACCAGAGAGGTCCCGCCATCATCTTGAACATATCGCTCCATCTTTTCTTTAGACGTCCTCTTCATCTTTGAAGGTCGTATTGAGTCCATTCTGTGGCAATTTTTGACCATCTGCCATCTTCGCATCGAAGGAGATGCCCTGCCCATTTCCATTTGCTCAATCTTGTCATTTTCAGTGTGTCAGTGAGTCCTGTTTCTTTCTGGATCCAAGCATTTTTTATTCTCTTTTCCTCACAATGGCAATGCTTCTTCCAATTATAGCACATTAAACTAGCTTTAAATTGAGTGCTGGAAGATCTTTTACATTTATTATTTATTAGTTAAAATAAATATATTTGGACAAAATTTCATGTGCAAAATTCATATTCATATTCGAATATCATGAAAACAACAACTCCTGCGAAGATACGTATAATAAACTACTTAACCAAAATTTTTGTCTAAAAAACTACAACAACATTTTATGGATTTAATTTTTCAAATATCATAAAAACTACGACTTCCACGAAGATGAACGTTATAAATTGCTTTATAGTACGTTTAACTAGCTTTAATTTGGGAATGGTAGAACTCTCATATTAAATTCCTTATGGTTTTTGAGATATAGATTTCTTAAAATAAACTAACTAACTACTGATTATCTAGTTCATCGTTTTCGAAATGTTGCTTTTTAGAAACATTCAGAAATATTAACATTTAAAGATGATAGAGAGAACAAAAAAAAATTATATATAATAGTCGACAAAACATTAACTTCTATCCATCTTTCTGTATCCTTTCTTGCATAGGCCTCCCCTTTCGGGAGATTTATCAAAATAAATTCACTAATTACTGATCTTTCAGTACGTCCCATACAACACTTTTATGAAATGTTGCTTTTTAAAAAGCTATATCTCGA
>NW_027115673.1:974036-979745 GCF_000696795.3 Halyomorpha halys | reverse complement strand
CTATAGTATATCTATTAGAGTAATTTAGAAGGAGATAGATTCCTGGGAAACTGAGAAGAAAAAATATATTGGATTACAAAACCTGACAACAGTATCAATAATACGGTATCGGAAAAGATCAGGAAATACAAATATTTAAGCCAAGAGCCAGTAGACTTCAGCATATAAAAATATATCCAGTGGTAATTTTTTGTAACGGCCTTATCCCAGACGATAACATTCGCTCAATACAGAGTTTGAAGCTGCTTGAAAAGGTATTAGAAGGAGGGCAGAAAGGAGTTCTCCTCATCAAACCGATTATTGTTTGAAAGTTTTTAAATATAGTTTAAAATTTGAGTCTAACCCTTGACTTTGGTCTGGGTTAGTGAATATTTCTGGCAATAGCCAAAAAATTATGAAATTCTATAATAATAACAATAATATAATGATACCATAGGTACGAGGTACCTAGAATCATCTTTAGCGTAGTTTAGCTAAATTCAGCACAACCTTTTATCCCAGATATCTAAAACCCGGAGTTAACTCTATCCTAGTTGCCCCGTGCCTCTAGCCTCCCTTAAACGAGGTTTAGAGCAGTGATTCCCTAAGTGTGCACCGCGGATCTCCGGGTTTCCCCTTGACGAACCAGTTTGTGACCTCCAATGAAATTCTTTTGTCTTGCAATATAAAATAAAAATTTTTGGTACCAGTAAAAGAGGAATATCAACTGCTTAATGGTAAAGCTCTAAGAATATTAATTCTATTTGCAACAACCTATTTGTGCGTAGCTGGGTTTTCTGTAGCCGTGGTAATAAAAAGTAAATATAGCTTGAAAATGAATGTTAAACAAGAAATGAGAATTTGGGTAGTGAACATCAAGCCCGTCCGTCCCATTAATAATTTTAATAATGTTAATCATCAACGGAGTTCAATAAATTATTTTTGAATTTAAAATCCGGGTTTAAATTATTTTTCAACTGAGCTAACCACATGTTGGTTGTTCAATCTCAATATGGATATAACCGAAACAGTTGAAAATTATATATATTGTATTATTACAAGGGAAATAGTAAGTATTTATTTTTAATATTCCGCGGTTAAATGAAAAATCGCTTTTAAAAAGAAAATTTTTGGAATTTTTTAAGAAACTCAAAAGTTAAAAAAAAATCTGATTTATTAAGGGCGCCGCAAACCGAAAAAGATTGGGAACCTCTGGTTTAGAGGATAGATCAGGAGACAGATCCGCTTGAAGGAACAATCTCTACAGTAGATACCGACAACCTACAATTATCCTTACTATTGCAACCTAGTACCATTAAGTTTTGTTACCTCTAACAGGAATTAGTATAGGGCTACTAAAGACAGTAGGGGTAATTTTCGTGGTTATTTCAGTATTCTTTATTTAGTGTCTTTACTAGTACTCTCATGTTTTAAAAAAGAACAGTCATAGTGAGAGGTGAAGTTTGATTTCATAGCTGAACTCTATAATAAATATAAAATATAATAAGTAATTATGCTGAATAAAATAAAATATATTATGGATGATGCTGTTTCTGGGGTTCTGAGGGGTTCTGTCTCTTGAACAATTTACAGTTAAGAAACGAATCTAATATAGAATTATAATTGAACTTTGGTCAGATTCATCACCTCGAGATGTTACTGTACAACACAAACACCACCTGAAATATAAAATAAATATAAAGATTATATTAGTAATCATTTGATAAAGCCAAATGTCAAATCTGTGTTTCCAGAGAGAACACTTGAGCCATTCCATATCTCGGAGAGCCAGAACACCCTCCCCCCTCCAATCGATAAATACGAGAGCGGCTCCGCCAGCCTGCGAAATCAAATTTGGCCCTAACTCAGAGACAGTGATTGGTTCGGGCCGGGCAGGAGAGGAAAGGGTAGCAACACTTTTTATACAAACATATACTGTTCGAGTATCGCTTATATTCCTACTAAAACGGATTGTACTATATATATTTAATCAGTTAAGTGTTTCTAATAATTGATAAATAACTTACTGTAGATTGAGATGAGAAGTCGGGGGTGCGGTCAGCAAAGATACGCAAATAAAAAAAAAATACGTCTCGATCTGATTTCAGGCCTTAATTTAAAAAATATATTTAAAAAAACAGTTTTATGCATATGAAGAAAAAATACATTATGTTAATTCAATTACTCATCATTTATACACAAAAAATATGTGAATACGTACATTTTTTAAAAATTATAATCAATGTAAATTATATACAGTTATGAGTCAAAATTTAACTGGGATAGCCAATAGTGGCTGTTCGAGAAATTAAATGTTTGAACTAAAGTATAAAAACAGAAAATAAATTTTTGAGTTTTTTTTAAGTGGTTAAATTTTATTTATACTATACAAGGGGTACAGTTAATGTCATTAAGAGGTAAACACTCAAGTATCTAAGGTTTACGCCCTCTGAAGTTTATTTTAAACCTAAATTATTTCAAAGCACATTATTTAAAGTCAAGGAAATTGTGTAAAATATGAGCTCTTTACGTTTCATTAATAGTTAATAGTTCTTGAAATGTAGTTTTTCAAAAAGCAACTTTTCAAATAAATATTTTTTGAAATCAATTCTCACTAATATCATGGTTTGGCTTCAACAAAGATAATCATTATGATACATTCAACTATTTTTAATCGGCGATAATAAAGTATAATACCTTTACGTCTAAGAGTGCCTGAGATATAGGTCTCCATAAATCAAAAATTCTTGTCCGAACAACAAGAAATCAACATTTTGTGCATTTATTTTGGTAACGCAGAGCAAAATCGAAGAGACATAGGACCAGATATTCAACTGACAAAACCTATTACATCAAATTGACTAACAAACTAAAAGTAGAAATCAGAAAATACAAAATTAAAAATTTAATTAACTTTACAGAAAATCATACAACTACTTACAAATCATTATAGAGGGCCACCAAAAAACAGTAGAATTTCAAAGATTTTAACCACCCACTTCACACCCAATCCCAAACATTGGCCAGAACTGATGTAGAAAAATCACATTCAGACAACACCTCTCTAAAACCTTTATCCCACATCATGATATCCTTAATCCAATTCACCTTGAATATATTGAAGCAGAACTAAATATACCGCTCCAAATGACCCTCCTACCTAAAACATTTTATCCTTCAGAGATATCTAATATGTTTCGAAGATTACCTACCCACAAAAGTCCTGGATACGACTGAATCCCACATCCTAAAACTTCTTTCTTGGAAAGCTATTCTATTCCTTACCTACATAAACAACACCGTACACCGTTCCTCATATTTTCCGGACCCATGGAAATCATCTATAGTTAAAATGATACCCGAATCCCAAAAGCCGCCAGAATACCCATCCTCCTACCGTACTGTCCCACTATTACCGATCATGGGCAAAATCCGCGAAAAACTCACTTCAAAACGCCTATACCCCATCCCAGATTCCAATTATATAATTCCAAATCACCAGTTTAGATTCCGAACATCTCACTCCACTAGCTACCAATGTCATCGTATAGTGGACGTTGTCTCGTTTTCTTTGGAGCGTGGAATGTAATGCGTGGGAAACTTTTTCGATATAGATCAGGTTTTGATCGAGTCTGCCACCCGAGATTGCTTTACAAACTTCGTAAATTCCTACCTACCACATACTTTCTCATCATTCGTTCCTTACAGCCATCGATAATGGTGTCGTAATTCATCACAAAAGACTGATCTACATAATGAGGCCAATGTGGAGAATTATAAACTCCTTAACCACTCAAACCCATAAGTTTCTAACCTTGCTTCCTCTTTCATTCCAGACAATCTTCCGAGGCGTCTGAAAAGAAGATGATCTTGAGACCTTATATTATAAAAATGTTTTTATAGTGCTACCAATAGGTAGTTTCTCTATGTTTTGTTAAAAATTGTAGTCTAAATTGAAAAAAAATTGAATAAATTAGAATTTTATATATGGAATGTCAATTATTAAATTTTTTATGAAAAATTAATTCTTAGTAATGTTTTTAGGTATGAAGCACTGAATAAAAAATTACGTTCTGAAACAGCTGCCATATCTTATTTTACATTATATTTTTTATAAGTATGGTCTGCTGTGTTATAAATTTTAAGTATTATCTATACTTAGTTTTCATTCAAGTAATTTCTTTTATAACTTTATTGAAATTTACAACGATACATAATAATACATTCAGCAAATTTGATGTAAGTTTATAGTGGAGCTTAAGGAAGGTTAAAAACTAGTGGGTTTGGATGGTTAGAGAGTTTATAATGGAATAATATATACCATTATATAAATTATAATGATATCTGGTTCGAGCTAGATCGGTTACATCTGAGACACTAAGGTCTTTATATATGATTTTATTTGGGACAAAGTAAGGAGTAAGTAATCTTAAATAACTCCATTTTTTCTCATGTTCTTGGAATAATTATAGAATATATAAATAATTATTTGTTGATATGTTTTTCATTCATACAAAAAAATAAAATTTTTTTTTTTATAATTTACAGCGTTTCTAACTTTCACTAATTATAAACGGAATATATATTAAAGGGGGATATTATAATCTTTTTGGAATTTCAAATACGAGTTTTTGAAGTAAATAGTCGTTTTGAGGTTCTTCTTAGGGCTAAATTTCAAAAACAGTCAACAACTCAACAACGAGAATTCGTATGAAACTAAAATTTTATATTAAAGTCGCGTTGCCTGGGATGTTGCAACTACTTAAATTATTATTAGGGATATTACAACTACAATAAACTTGTATAGTCCCGCTTTATAGAATCAATTTTTAAGCCGTTTTCCCCCTCAGGATCAGCTCGTACAATATTAATAGTGCATCAATGTACGAGTACAATCAAGTGGTCATACATATGCACTAGCAATTATCATTAATTACTGTAACAGTATTTATTTTAAATAATAAACCACTTTACATTGTTAACAGTATACATATGAACAATAGAAAGGATTTGATAATTAAATAAAATAGAAAAATGGAAAAATAAAGACAGCAGTTTCAGTCTAGAATAGAAAATTGGACACAGAGAAGCATGATATATTTAATATCTCATAACGTACAAGGCTTTGGTATATTTTAACAAACTTTTTTTATTTTTCGCATAAAAAAGTTTATATTCGTTATTTCCACTCCGAGAAACCCTAAAATTTGCATTTCTATAGCAACAGAAAAATTATAATTTATCTTTTAAAATTTTCGCCTTTCTCGGAGTGGAATTTATATTGGATCGAGTCATACACCCGGAACTGCTTTAGGAACTCCGTGAATTTGTGCTTTTTATCCGTTCCATCTCACAAACAATTTTTTTTTTAATTAATCACCAAAGAGTCCTTTCATCCCTCTGCACTTTTTGCTGGTGTCCCTCAGGGTTGTATTATTGGTCCCATCCTTTGCACAATTAATACATCTGACGTTCCAACTCATCCTAACACTGTCTTCAGGACGTCCTTACCGATAACGCATTTATCGAATCCCTTAAAAAACTTTGAAGAATGAAGGATTAAAGTATATTCTCACTAATCCTATGGAATCACTTTCACCTTTCGTTGTAAGTCTAATAACGTCTGAGCAAACGATTAACCCGAAATACTCATAAGAGACGGCAAAAAAGACAATCTCGTAGGAGTTCACTGTTAGCTCTTCTCTTCCATGTGTTAAGGCTCTGATTCCA
>NW_027115673.1:973018-973521 GCF_000696795.3 Halyomorpha halys | reverse complement strand
ATTTTCAAGTGTATATGAAACATACTACATATTCACTTATTGTGTTTATTATTTGTACTGTTGTAAATCACGTTAAATTAATAAATAAAAAAAAGCTTTCTAGGAAGTTTCATGAGATAGTCATAACCAGAACAGTTGGTGAAGCTATGGCGACATGTGAAAGCAAGTGGAGGTGTATCAAGGTAGAATTGGCCCAGACCGCAAAAGAAGTGATTGGAGAAAAACCAAGACATCCTCGTAACTATTTCTTTGACGATGAATGTGTACAGGGAATATAGAAGCGGAATGAAAAAAGATTAGGCAGAATAGTCGAAAGACACGGCTCAGTTACAAAGAGTATAAAGATGCCAGGATGCACACGAAGAAATTAGTTAGAAGCAAGAAGGTGGAAGCATTAAGGAAACATATTGAGGGAATAGGAATCTCCGTCAGTTGATCATTTATTGATGTTATTTTTTTTAAAGTATCGTAAGCTATAATTATCACATAATTAATAAAATGGG
>NW_027115673.1:966026-967372 GCF_000696795.3 Halyomorpha halys | reverse complement strand
CACTAAGAATAGAGGGATGAATAGGAACCATCGTGGTTTACTTGGAATAATCTATCAGTGAGAAAGGAACAGATGATGAGAAATTATGGAGGAGGTAGGAGGTTTACGCAGTTTGTAAGGCAGTCTCGGGTGGCAGACTCGATCAAAAGCCTGTTCTATATCGAAAAAGTCTCCCACGCATTACATTCGTCCCGGTGTGCCAGACTCGAACAAAAGCCCGATTTCAAATTGTTAACTAGGATACGAGAGAAATTCGATGGTTTAATAGAGCACCAATGCTCAACTCAATAAGTATAGATTTTATTATAGTAATTTAAATGAAACTTTTGTTATTAATTGGAAGGTTCGATTGTTTGTCCAGTAACTGTCAGAATCGGTTAGAAGATTTTTTCTTTTTAGCCGTCTCGTATGAGAATTTCCTTTAAAGTTATCCTAGGTAGCGAATTTGTTCAGCAAAATTATTTAATAAAAAAATGTTCAAGCAAATAATTGTAGTAACTAATAAAGCACTGATATAATTATATTTAATGTTTTTTTTTCAAATATTGGTTGCATTCGCCTTTTCCATGCTGAAATGTCACAACCTGAACGACCCATGGCTCCCCCTCCACTTAATTTTAATCCTGCATACGACTTTATGTAATAAATAAATTGCGTTGATAATGATTTATAAAAAAGGCAAATGTATGTTTGATAATTTAGCTTGAAATATATTTTGAGTCATCTTTTTTTGCCTATTTGAGTAAATATATATCAAATAATGAACGAAAGTTACTTCAAATTCTCAAGAATTGCTGATAATTATTTCATTAATTTTAATTTCATGTAGAATTTCAGCCAAGTCACTAACTAAAAGGAACTAATGGATTTTTTACTCACTCGTAAAAAATTTACTCAGAGGTTGTATGCAACACTTATAAAATGGATTTTCTGATATTGTCTAATCTGACTTGTGCTATCGATAGAGATAGCGATGAATGAATCCTTAATCCTTAAAGAAGGCTCTTATTTATCAAAACTGAAAATGTGTTAATTTGGTCAAGGGTAAGACGGTTTATTTCTTGCCACTTTAAACCAACATAGCTCTATTCGAACTTTTATTAAATCATGAATTAAATAATAATTGGTCTGTTGCCAAAATCTTACTAGCTATATCCATTTTGTTGAAGGCGCTCTGAGGTTTCAGTAATTTATGTGATTTACACTTTAATTACATAACGAAAATGAGATATGTAAAAAAGTAAATTCACATTTTATTCTAATTTAATGTGCATCTTATAAATTAAAATCAATATTCGTTCGTTCATATTTTATGTGTATGCATACTGTCTATCCGACTGCGATAG
>NW_027115673.1:964751-965976 GCF_000696795.3 Halyomorpha halys | reverse complement strand
AGTCAATGTGAATAATACTATAATGACACGATTCAGACTCATAGAGAATCGATCCATTTATTGGATTCAACACCGAGTGGGATTATCAGAAATTAAATAAGAAGAAGGGGTAGAAACGATTGGGTTAGGTTGGTTAAGGACTTTATCAAGGTTGGATTGATTACGTAGGATTTCAATTTTTTTTTAATACTTTTATTGAAATTTACAACTGTACACATACGTTATACATTATACGTTATACATACGTCCAGTAAATTTGATTTTAGTTTACAACTAAAGTTTGGAGTGATACAGGCAAGTAGAGAAACTACCCATTCGTAGCACTCTAATTTCGTTTTTACATTAGCAGGTATCGTGACCATCTTCTTTGCAGGCGCCTCAGAGGATTGTCAGGAATGAAAAAGGAAGCAAGGTTAGAAACTAGTGGGTTTGTGTGGTTACGGAGTTTATAATGGAAGGGATGGTATCTGGTTCGGGATAGATCGGTTACAAATGACACACTAAGGTCTTAATGTATGATTTTATTTGTGACAAAGTAAGGAGAATTGATGATTTCACGAAGGATTTTGGATTGTAAGGATTGAAAACAAGAGGAATTCGAGGGTTTAATGGAGCCCCAAAGCTAAACTCCGTATGTCCGGATTGGCTTTATTACAGTTATGTAGATCAGCCTTTGGTAATTGATAGGAAGTTTACGCCGTTTTTCTAGAAAGTATAGTATTAGTCATAATGGATGTGCAGTCTTGTGTGAGGATTCCAGGTTACTCCAAGGTAGCGGATCTGTTCGACAGGGGTAAGAGCAACATGGTTAAAGGATACCATAGCGCAGTCGGTAGGTTTGCAACGAAGAGTAAAGGTGATTTGATGGAATTTGTTGGGATTTTTTTTTAATCCTCCAACTATGACACCATTCTTTGAGGGCTTTTATAAGGAATTGGAGAGTATAGGATGCAATTATAGGGATCTAGCCCGAAGCAGATAACACTCCTTCCATTATAAACTCTCTAACCTCTCAAAATCCCTAGTTTCTAATTTTGCATCCTCTTCCAATCATGACAATCCTCCGAGGCGCCTGAAAAGAAGATGGCCATGAGACCAGCTAATGTAAAATGTCATTAGAGTGCTACAATGGGTAGTTTCTCAACACGCCTGTAACGCTCCAATTTAACTTAGATCAGATTTACTAAATGTATTATAATGTACAGTTGTAAATAGCAATAAATAA
>NW_027115673.1:960988-964701 GCF_000696795.3 Halyomorpha halys | reverse complement strand
TATCGTAAGCTATAATTATCACATAATTAATAAAATGGGTGACTATTTTATTAAATGAGATTTTTAATTCTAATTTAATAAAATTTAAGATTAAAAAGTTTATGTTTTATTTTATTATATTTATACCAGTGAGGCATTTTTTTTAATCTTGAAAGGAAAATATAACCCCAAGATAAATAGGACGAAGGGTGTAGATACTGCCTGGAGCAGGGACTAATCATGACCAATCAAGGAAGATATCAGTTTACCAATTTTCCAGAGCATCCAAGCTGAGATTTACAGCTCTGAGTTAACTAGATAGCAACTATTTACAACCGTCTCAGGTCTCTGCCTTGTAACTATTAAGATTTTTTTTTGCATTTTATTATCTTTTAATATTTTTCCATTCCCAGGATATCTTTTCTTGGTCGAGAGGATATCAATAAATCTGAAGATCTGTTAATGATTGTCAGGGGTGCTTTATATATGGTTTTGAATTGAATTGAGCTTGAATGAGCTTTCTGTATTTTTGTTTATTGATTTATTTAAATATACAACTAAAATGAATACAACAAGTCAATGTGAATAATACTATAATGACACGATTCAGACTCATAGAGAATCGATCCATTTATTGGATTCAACACCGAGTAGGATTATCAGAAATTAAATAAGAAGAAGGGGTAGAAACGATTGGGTTAGGTTGGTTAAGGACTTTATCAAGGTTGGATTGATTACGTAGGATTTCAATTTTTTTTAATACTGTTATTGAAATTTACAACTGTACATTTATATACATACATCCAGTAAATTTGATTTTAGTTTACAACTAAAGTTTGGAGTGATACAGGCAAGTAGAGAAACTACCCATTCGTAGTACTCTCATTTCGTTTTTACATTAGCAGGTATCGTGACCATCTTCTTTGCAGGCGCCTCAGAGGATTGTCAGGAATGAAAAAAGAAGCAAGATTAGAAACAAGTGGGTTTGTGTGGTTACGGAGTTTATAATGGAAGGAATGGTATCTGGTTCGGGCTAGATCGGTTATAAATGACACACTAAGGTCTTTATGTATGATTTTATTTGTGACAAAGTAAGGAGCACTGATGATTTTACGAAGGATTTTGGATTGTAAGGATTGAAAACAAGACGATTTCGAGGGTTTAATGGAGCCCCAAAGCTAAACTTCATATGTCCTGATTGGCTTGATTACAGTCATGTAGATCAGCCTTTGGTAATTGATTGGAAGCTTAGACCGTTTTTATAAAGTATTGTATTAATCATAATGGATGTGCAGTCTTGTGTGAGGATTCCAGGTTAGTCCAAGGTAGCGATCTGTTCGACAGGGGTAAGAGCAAAATGGTTAAAGGATTCCATAGCGCAGTCGGTAGGTTAGCAACGAAGAGTAAAGGTGATCTGATGAAATTTGTTGGGATTTCTTTTAAACCTCCAATTATGACACCATTCTTTGAGGGCTTTGATATGGAATTGGAGAGTATGGGATGCAATTATAGGGATCTAGCCCGAACCAGATATCACTCCTTCCATTATAAACTCTCTAACAACTCAAACCCCTTAGTTTCTAATCTTGCATCCTCTTCCATTCCTGACAATCCTCCGAGGCGCCTGAAAAGAAGATGGCCCCGAGACCAGCTAATGTAAAATGTCATTAGAGTGCTACCAATGGGTAGTTTCTCTACACGCCTGTAACCCTCCAATTTAACTTAAATCAGATTTACTAAATGTATTATAATGTACAGTTGTAAATAGCAATAAATAAATATTTAAAAAAATTATAGTTTGCGTATTTTTTTAAATTATTATTATTGCCATTATTTATTTTTAATAGTTACTACTATTTTATTTCTTCTTTTCTTTTTGTATATGATTTTTTGTATCTTATCATCTAACAATGTCAAAATGTTCTTAGTTGTTTTTATATCTTTTTAGCCCTGATCAACCCCTACAAAGTGGGGCGAAACGTCGGAAAATAAATAGTTGTTAACTATTTTTGCTTCTTTTTTTACCGCAACCCTGCTCATCTTCTTCATTATTTATTAATTTTGTCCATGGTTATTATATCCTAATCAATTTGTATGTTTTTTGAAGTACAAGAAAAAATATTACTGCCAAAGAATGAAATTTGGAGCACTTCACATTGTTTGTATCTATGGCAATTGGAATAAGCAAAAATATTGTATATCCAAAAAGCAATTTATCTTCCCAAATCATAACAATAATTTATACGTAAATGTTTAATTTTAAATAAATACAATAATTGATATCAATATGTTCATTCAATCTATATTCATTCTCAAACCTAGCACTAGCAAAGCATTAGTTGTCAAAAAATACTTGTATTTTTAGAATATGTATATACTGTTCATTATAGCCATTATTTCACATTTTAATATTGTGTATAGTGGCCTAATGTCATCAACAGGAGCCGGTTTCATAATCAAAGCCAATAGTATTGTAGTCCGAAAATACAAGATCACAAGATTCAGATTTTTTTTTTAGATTAGATTTTTATTCAGGGCAATCAACCTCTAGGTTATTACACCCTTTTTACTTTATTTATCTTCTTGTCTTTGACATTTGATAGTTGAATGTAGACTATTTCCTTTTTACACTGGTCGATATTGGTGGATTATATTTTAGTATAAAGTTGAGTTTCTTTTAGAAATTTTATTATTTTGTCTATGGATTCTGCTGAGTCTTTAAGGGCCAATTCTCTTGTACGAGGAATTATTTTGGAAGGCTTGACGAAATGATGAGCATTCTTCAATTATATGTTTTATCGATAACAGGGACTGATGGGATATAGGTTGGTCCACTTTTGTGATTAAGTGGAGGTGTGTTAATTTGGAATGTTCTATTCTTACTCTTGCAACAACCACTTCTTATCTCCTGTTTCCCCTTATGTCACTTGTCCACTTTTGTGTGGTTTTTTTTTAACATTTCTTAGTTTATTGGTGAGTGGTACGTCAGCCCACATTGAATCCCAACTTTTTCGGATTCTGTTCCTTAAAAATACCTTTATGTCTTTTGGCTCGTACATTTGGAGTGGTGGAACGTTAAATACATATTTCATGTAGCTACATGTTCAGTACTCAATAACTTCAATTGAATTTGGCGCCAATTCTCCAGCGCCTTCGAAATTCCTCGAACCATATGATTCAATTTAAATAATTCATATGCCTGCCGCTAAGGAGGACTTTCCCCGCCCTAGCCACTAGAGGTTTGAATCGCTAAGTGAACACACTACTGCTGCCCTTTTTAGTGACTGTGCCCTTTTTGATGCTCACCAGGAGAAGCTGCAGGTTCCAACTGCTCTGGCTGTCACCAGAACCTCGACCTCTTCTCCACAATAGAAGCCAGTTTACGCCCAGCAGATATAGGTATAGAAGCTCCGAGACTAGTACGTCGCTTCAATTAGTAAGTCCCCTCATTTATTACCATTGATCGCCTGAGACCATGTGGACTGAAGTACGTAACAGCTCGCCGCCGACACCTAGTACATCAAAAGGAAAATAATCTTTTCATTACAGGGGGCCCCCCATATAAACCGCCTACTATCATTCACCGTAATCACCATTAAAATTAGTTATTCATTCTTAAATGCTGCTCAGGGCAAGATATGTATTATATCAAGTGTTTATCTCATTTAGATTTATGTTATATTTTTTCTTAAACTTGTATTAACTTTACTAACAGCGTTCACTGACAGGAGTGA
>NW_027115673.1:960171-960938 GCF_000696795.3 Halyomorpha halys | reverse complement strand
TACACGCCTGTAACACTCCAATTTAACTTAAATCAGATTTACTAAATGTATTATAATGTACAGTTGTAAATAGCAATAAATAAATATTTAAAAAAATTATAGTTTGCGTATTTTTTTAAATTATTATTATTGCCATTATTTAGTTTTAATAGTTACTACTATTTTATTTCTTCTTTTCTTTTTGTATATGATTTTTTGTATCTTATCATCTAACAATGTCAAAATGTTCTTAGTTGTTTTTATATCTTTTTAGCCCTGATCAACCCCTACAAAGTGGGGCGAAACGTCGGAAAATAAATAGTTGTTAACTATTTCTGCTTCTTTTTTTACCGCAACCCTGCTCATCTTCTTCATTATTTATTAATTTTGTCCATGGTTATTATATCCTAATCAATTTGTATGTTTTTTGAAGTACAAGAAAAAAATATTACTGCCAAAGAATGAAATTTGGAGCACTTCACATTGTTTGTATCTATGGCAATTGGAATAAGCAAAAATATTGTATATCCAAAAAGCAATTTATCTTCCCAAATCATAACAATAATTTATACGTAAATGTTTAATTTTAAATAAATACAATAATTGATATCAATATGTTCATTCAATCTATATTCATCCTCAAACATAGCACTAGCAAAGCATTAGTTGTCAAAAAATACTTGTATTTTTAGAATATGTATATACTGTTCATTATAGCCATTATTTCACATTTTAATATTGTGTATAGTGGCCTAATGTCATCAACAGGAGCCGGTTTCGTAATCAAA
>NW_027115673.1:953992-954796 GCF_000696795.3 Halyomorpha halys | reverse complement strand
TTGAAGGCGCTCTGAGGTTTCAGTAATTTATGTGATTTACACTTTAATTACATAACGAAAAAGAGATATGTAAAAAAGTAAATTCACATTTTATTATAATTTAATGTGCATCTTATAAATTAAAATCAATATTCTTTCGTTCATATTTTATGAGTATGCATACTGTCTATCCGACTGCGATAGGGCTTTTTCCTTATGTTCAAGATTTTCCCGTGAAGGTTATAGGCTCTTCCGAAAGCAGAGGTAAAAAAAAATTAGGTTATTTACTAAATTAAGCATTTTTGTTGCATGATTCAGAAAGTATAATTTTTTTTTACATGTAAAAGTAATATAACGGTAAATTAAGAAAATTATATGCAAATAAAAGAAATTTAAAAATTAAATAGTATTAATATAAAATAAACAAAGATAATAATATACAAAATTATTTTCACTAAAGCGAAATTCACTATTATTATTAATTTTATTTTTACTTATCCTTTCGCGACCTTTATTTAATCTCAACTTACTTCTTTATTTTCCGACTATTAGTGTGTTAAATTTTGTTTTCTCAAATCTTCTTTCTTGTTTTTGTATGTTATTGGGTCTCCTGTACATTTTTAATTTTATAGTATTAGAGTGCTACCAATTGGTAGTTTTTCTACACGCCTGTAACACTCCAATTTAACTTAAATCAGATTTACTAAATGTATTATAATGTACAGTTGTACAGATTTACTAAATGTATTATAATGTACAGTTGTAAATAGCAATAAATAAATATTTAAAAAAATTATAGTTTGCGTATTTTTTTAAATTATTATT
>NW_027115673.1:949774-951047 GCF_000696795.3 Halyomorpha halys | reverse complement strand
AACCAAATATTTATGAATCGCTGATAACTAACATCGTTTTGATACCACGACCGAAATATTATTTGTTTAATATATCAGAACCAAAGATTTCTAACAGTACACTACCAAATACACTTTCCATTTGCATGCACCAATAGCTTTTTGCAATTAAACTCTGATAAACAAGATGGAGTTGTTGAGTAATTATAACTCAACCAATCAGCCTGCCTGTAATATGTCACAACCCTAAACTCCATTATAACCAGAAAATGATGTTCTCGGTACCCAAGCATATGAACCAACAGTTCACTGCACATTCTCTAGCACTGAATATTTATTTTCTAAATGTAAAAAACGTAAAAATATGGTGATATCTATTGCTAAATATAATAATAAAAAAAACCAAGAATAAATCTTACTAAATTATTTTTTAAAAATGTAATTACAAAAAATACAAGGAAAATGTGATAATAAATTGAACGTTTTCCGATTAAAATTAAATTAAACTGTTAAAGAGACAGTTGTAGCATATATATTCCCTCAAATATACGCCATGTATCTTTAACGGATACATGCGGAGAGAAATTTATGTGCGATTTGGCTGCCGTCCAAATTTACAAGGAGCGGTCTCCATGTAGCAGAAAAATAAAAACGAGTTTGATAAATGTTATCTAACATCATTCAAAACGTATCATAATTCTTTCAAATTCCCTATCGGACCCCGTTATAAAATTCAGTAATCTTTATTTGTTGTTACAACATTTAATTCCTTCTAGATTATCAACCAAGGAAACAGATAGGAATATTTTGATATAAATATCTCAGTTTATAAATAAATACAGAAATTTAAATCTTGTTTTTTTTTAACTCGTCTGAAGGTGGAACGACGTATCAGTCTACATACAATACGGATAAAAATCGCTCAGAATAGTAAATTAACTTAATTTTAATTAGTGAATATTGTAAGGAAACTCATTTATTATATTATTATATAAAATCATTTTCTTTTCATACTTAGACCTCTACCGCTTCATTCACAGCTTCTAATGCATTTTAGAATACCGGAATGTTTAGCCATAACTGACATATTTTTTTTATTTTTGTCCCTGAACTATCGGATAATTCTTCACTTATAATAGCGCACATATCTTTGTGGTCATGAACCAAATAATTGAAGAATCATAAATATTAGTAAAAATGAACATGTTTACGAAACGTTAATATATTATTTTAATTGTAACATTCTTCTTCCATCGTTCCTTTATTTTTAATAAATGCTAATTGATACACAATA
>NW_027115673.1:947104-949204 GCF_000696795.3 Halyomorpha halys | reverse complement strand
TAACTACTCATGGCGAAGATTATCCTGTGCTATATACTGAGGTTTCGCTTAAGAATTAGTTTATATAAAAAGAACATATCGTCACCTAAGCTATGATGTCTTTAACAAACATTTTGTATACATATAAATATACACATTTTGTAAACCACTTAAGAAAAATAAATCAAAGTATTCAAAAGATTTTGTCTCGGCCATAGATTGGACAAATCAATAGTTGGTGGTTGTTGTTGTTAACTACATAATTTGGTTCTGGAATGGTGAGACTGTACATTAATGTTTTATGACTATGCCTGCAATGAAGGAGGAGTGAAAAACTACTAATGGGAAATAAAGTTGGTGTCTGCGTCCAGAGAGGAGGGGTTCAAAAAACATTGAATATGTTAGCTTGTTAGCTGAGACTTTAGAATTGTCCGTTAGGAGGAGTTTCCGTTAAAAAGGGGTTTACGATAAGAGAAGTTTCACTAGCTATGGAAATAAATTATTTAAATTGATTTAAAACATAAAAACCTTAATGTTCCCTATGTTACCCTATCTAGCCCGAACCAGATATCATTCCTTCCATTTTAAACTCCCTAACCACTCAAACCCCCTAGTTTCTACTTTTCCATTCCTGACAATCCTCCGAGGTGCCTGAAAAGAAGATGGACACGAGACCTGCTAATGTAAAAAAAGAAAGAAAGAAGTGTTCTTATTTGAAATATTATTTTTAAGGTCACCACAACCTTGAATTGCTTCCATATTATTTATAATTTTTTTTTTTTTATATCCATGGCCAGAACTCCCTCTCTATGTACTCCGAAATTCTGCATCAACCTTATCTATTGTATTTTCAGTCCATATATTCTTAGAAAGAATTTTCTAAAATATAAACAATAACCATAAACAATAACTAAGTGTAAATATTAAATCATTTTGGTTGCCTTGATAGTTATTAGTGCAAATAGACTCACCTCGTATGAACCGAACGGCTGGACTGATAACAACCACACTTTTTTATTATTTTTCCTAAAACATCTTCCAAAAATATTATTTAAATCTTGTATAAAACTGCACATAAATAGAAACTCTGATTTATTATTAAAGGGATTCACTTTCCAAAGCTAAATTAAGGACGAACTTCTAAGGCAGGTAAGAGCTTGCCAACACTGCCAGATCATATCGAATTTTTGGAAAGGTTTTATCTTCTCCACATGGCCACTAGAGATGAGGTTCCTTTACGTTTTATATTGTCTTGAGTGGTTTTATCAGTCATTTTACTAATTATAAAAAGTATGACTCAAACCTTTAAGAAAATAACTTACGAGTTCATAGATGTCCTGTAAACTTAATCGATATGCGGAAACAGACATTTTAGGATTATAACGAATTTTTGTTAATTTACATAAAAATAAATATTTATTGATTTATAGAAGTTTTATTTATCTCAATTTATTTAATTTATTTTATCTAAATAAATTTAATTTTTAGTTTACTTATTAAAACACTAAAAGGGTGTAACAAGGTTTGTGAGCATAAATCTTTTAATTAAATTATAGAAAATGGTCCTAACAGATGAAGGATTTTCAATGTTTTCTTATTCTTAAGAATAAGAAATTCAAGAGTAAAAAGAATTTAGAATGGGTCTCTAAGGAAACTAGTTTTCATTTACAGATTTATTATTTTTCAAAATATAAGAATAATTAGATTTTTTTAAATTTATTTTTGTTTCTAACCTACAGGTCATATTAAAAAAGAATTATAGTTAAATTTTAACGTTTGGGGTATAATAATAACAACTAAAAAATATCCGAAAAAGTTTCTAAACAATAAAATGTATAAATTAAGCACTAATGTGTTTTATTATAGAATATAAAATTAATATAATATAAGTTTAAAAGGTGAAACAAATTAATTGACTGTTTAATATTAAAAACAGCTTGAATAAAATCTGTATACGCTATATCTTGTTTAAGAAATAAATAAATTATAGTCTGATATCATTCCTTTATTTAAAAAATATACATATTTGGAATAAAACATTTAGTTCAAGGGGCACTAAAAAAGTATTCCTCGATGATAAAACATTTTACAACTCTTCCTGGAAAGAATAGACAGAAAATA
>NW_027115673.1:938168-946079 GCF_000696795.3 Halyomorpha halys | reverse complement strand
AAAAAGGAAAAATTACGCTTTCATTAGTACGCTTGATTGCAGCCAAAGGATCCGGATGAATCCAATTGATGGCAATTTCCTCTAATTAATCCACATTCACGCTTAAACTAATCCTAAAAAGGGGAATCTAACTTTTAAAAAAAATAATAAAAAAATTAAAATCAGGTCACATACACTTAGAAAAAAAAGCTGAATCATTTATAATATCAAAGTTTCCAATTTGTTTAAATAAAAAAATAAATTAATTTAAAAAAAAGGAATTTGGATGGTAAGGTAAAAAGAGTTTAAATATTGAGTATTAAATAATATTCTGAAGGATGTTTGTTACCTCACCACCTTCCCAGAAAATTATCAGGAATAAAAAATTAACTGAGATTGGTTTGGAGATTGTAATTGTAAATTAGAAAAATAAAATAGAACAGTCACTTAAAGCAAAAACAAGTTTTAATAATAGAAACTGCTGTTAGTATATATTTATTTAGAAAAAATAATTGGAGTCCTATTATAACTGCAATCCACAAAATAATTTAAGTACTCTACAATTAATAGGGGTACAACAAGCCGAACTAAAGCGAATCCTGTGTAGTATCATTAATTACTTTCAGGTAAAATAAAATGTATTAAGGGTGCTGAAAAAGCATGAAGAAATATATTTTTTTACCATTTTTTATTTATTTCATACGATTATTATTAACTTTCATACTCTTTTTGAAATTTATATTACCTTATTCATGTATTTTATGATCTTCCTTCCAACGTAATAATGTTCCAATAAAACTAAGCCGTTACACCCTTGGTATATCATTGGACCATACTAATACCTAAATAATCGCCTTACTCCTTTGTATAAACGGCGTAGTTTATCAGCTTCATATAGATTTCAAAAAGACTTATGATTATATTGATCGCCAGGAGAAGTATAATATTCTGATTGAACAGGGAATACCAAAGAAGTTAGTTAATCTCTTATGGATGTGCATGACCGAAACTTTTAATAAGCTAACCATTATTCAGAGAAATTCTAGGTCCCGTCGGGGTTAAAGCAAGGTGGCTCCTTGTTACCTATCTAATTTAATCTAGCTAGAATACGTCATAAAAAGATTGATGAATGCCAAAAAAGGTTAAACTTTAGGTGGGAAAATACCCGAGCTTGGGTATCCAGATGATTTGGTATTATTTGGTGAGGATAAGGTAATTATAGAACTAAATACATACACGTCAAGAAACTCCAGTAAGTAACTAGGTCTTGAAATAAATACGGATAAAACAAAATATATAGTCATCAGTAAAACATGAGGAATTTCGGTGATATAGAAATAGGGGAAAATACGTTTGAACAGGTAGATAGGTTTAAGTATTTAGGTTCTACGGTAACTAGAAAAAAAAGAAATTAATGAGGAAATAAAAGCGAGGTTGAGGGCATTTTCCATTTCAAAACTGCTTAGGTCGCACCCTCTATTAAAAAAAATTTAAAAATTAGAATTAAAACAAAACTATTGAACAGATTCGATACTTAGAATTCCATCTTGACAAGAGATTTACTTCGAATCCACAGACAAGACTGAAACGACAAGAAACTACTCCTAGATTTTGATTGCTACAACACCTACTTGACAAACGCTCTAAACTTCCCATTCACTACAAAAAAATATTATACACTATGATAATCAGACCAATATGGACATTTGGAATTGAGCTCTGGGGCTCTACCAAACCATCAAATTCCTTCCGCATCCAATCCTTACAGTCCATAATTCTACGTAAAATCCTTGTTGCTCCTTATTACGTTACAAATAAACTCATCCACAAAGACCTCATCCCATTCATTGCATATCTGGCCCAAAACAGATATGCGTCTTTTCATTCCATACTCCTTACACATCCTAATCAATTAGTTCTTAATCTCTCATTTTTAACAATCCCTGATAATCCTTCGAGGCGTCTAAAAAGAAGATGGCCACGGAACCTTCTAATTTAAATTAATGCCTGAAGTATCACCAATGGGTTGTTCCTTCCTAAGATTTTCAGGTGTAAATGAGACATTCCACGTATTTACTTATTGTACAGATGTAAATCACATTAAATAAATAAATAAATAAGTATTATCATTCACTCTGTTCTTATGCTACGGGATGAGTAGCACCTTAAGGTTTTCGAAAATAAAGTATTATATTCAGACCGAAACAGGGTGAATTAAAGGGATTATTTAGAAGGATGCACAACGCTGAATTAAGTGCACTGTACCCCGTAAATATAATTCAGCATACGGCATTGCGGCGTATAAGCTGAGCGTGTAAGGCTGTAGGGCTTAGTTACGAGCGGATCCCTATAAATATTAATAAACACTGAACCGAACGGTAGACCGAAACGTAGATGAGAGGATTCCGTTAAAACTGAGTTAGTAGAATTGGGTTTAGAGGGCCATCCGGTTTCGTTAAGCCTTTATTATTATTATTATTATTTACATTGCATAACTTATTTGGTTTAACCATAAAAGTTACTATTTTTATTAATTATTATTTTACTAATTATTACTCCAGTAGTACATTTTCAATTCTATCATTCTGTCATTTTCAATTATACCATTAATGTGCCTGTTATTAATTATTGTTCTGTTTATTTAAATTTATATTCTGCTAATTTACATTGTACCTTTTTTTTTAAAAAAAAAATTTAATATATAATCCTTGTAGTCCTATAATACCTAATAATCTTTGTATCTTATTCCCATATCGTATCGTATCCATAGTAATGTATATAAGATTATTGCTAGTTCATTTTGTAGTCAGGCTAGAGGTACGAGTACAGATTTAGAGGTATAAGACAAAATATTAAAAAAAACTACAAATATTCAATTATGTCTCTAAAAAATATATTAAGGGAACAATTGTAATTTATTCAAAGTTCCTGATCCGAAGCCGTGGAGTAGATAAGAGCGCTGTTTCCATGGAGACACTCGACCTAGCCACAATGGACCCACTTCAAGCCCTTCTCCACAGCTCTCTTCTGATTCTCTAGTTAGTTTAAAAATTCAGTTAAACGTAATATTTATATTTTTAAAATACGCTAAACTTTTGTTTAAATGAGGTACTGTCGATTTTAAGATCATTGAACTGGTGTGAGTTCATAGTAACTTCATCTATTGGAGAATGCAGGAAATATGAAAAAATTGTTACCTTCAGAGCAACTTTTTAGTCTAAAGTTCTTCGAATGATAGTCAATGCACCATATATTATGTTATATACATACTTTACAATCAAGACCTTATCATCGCATATGTTATAGATATGATTCTAACCAAATTTTCAGACTTGTATTAGAACCATATTCGTCAACTAAATCCTTTAGCACAATGCTAATTTAATTGTAATAATTTTGTTAATATTTCTTGATGGTTTAAACGGTAGTGACCCCGAGATCTTGAGAGAGTGAGGCCAAAATAACTTTCAATAGGTATCATAGACTGTAATCCTAAGCTAAAGATAAATATTGTATGTACAATGGTATTAATGTGTTGCTATGTTTCTGGCTAACAGTGTTTCTGCACATGGTGGGGTTCAAAAAACTGTATTTTATTATTTATTTGTGTATTTTTATTCCTATCTCCATAGGTTCTATTGGGAAACGTATTATAATTCGTGGAACTGCATTTAAACCGAGCAATACATAAAACATACCCGCTTGCTACATTATGCTAGATATGATAAATCATTGGAAATTCTATGGAGTTGTATTCACCAATTTACTAAGCTATGATAATCAGCTGGCATACAGGGTGTTTAAACTATAGAATCAAGTCGATTAGTATTATTTTATATTTACAAATATTTAGAACGGTAGCCTAATGGATATAAGAGAGAGCTTAATATAGATATTGACTATGATTTAAGTTTACTCAATATGGTATTGGATTGAAAACACGGGATACCGTTGTTATTCTAAAATTTAATTTTTTTTTCCATACAAAATAACATCTAAGGAGTATTAATTATCTTAGAGAGATTCGGCTAACTGAGTTCAGGCAAGCATTGGCGGTTCTTTCTCATCAACCTAGCTTCTCGAGATTCCCTGACTTTAGGTGTATCTTGTTGTTTTTCTGTACTTATGAATTGCGTATCCTATTTTTTTAATTTATATTCATTTGTATATTAATTACTTTATTATTAATTTTCTATTATATAATTTACATATCTCTGTATCCCTACTCATTTGGCCTACTGTCTTTCTTAATCATTTACATATATTGTATCCCATTATATTAACTTCATTTCTTCTTTGTTTTTCTATCCATGAGAATTTTTTTTAAATTTATTTTATTTTATTTTATAATTTTGTAAATATTTCTTCTCCCCCTCAATTATGTATATTATCATTTACTGTTTATCTAATTTTAATATTTTTACATTGCTTACTTTAAAATTATTTTCGTTATTATGTGACGTGCTTAACTGCCATCCCCACTCCTCCCAAAACAAACGGTTCACTCTGACTTTTGACTTCCGTCAAACCAGGTATGAATTCTGTCTCATTAATTTTCATTTGATTTTATTCTTTTTCCTTTTCATCTCTTAATTTGTACTTTCTTTAATATTTCTTCTCTTATTTTATCTCTTATCTTTCTGTTAATATTACCGTTTTCATTTATTCTTTATAACCTTTAATTTTTCTTATTAAATTTTACATTTCATTGTATACCCCTGTTATTTTCCACTAATAATTTTTTTTTGTAACTATGTCAAGTGTTTGTATCTTTTCTAGCCTTGACGAAGCCCTGCAGCGTTGGGCGAAATGTTGGCTCAAATAAAAATAGTACACCAATTTACTTTTTGAGTTTTATTTGACCGCACCCGGACCATATTCCATTCATTGATACACACGGTCAATCAGCAATCTTCCAGCATATACATATCCAGCATTATATACACAATATGTAACACGAAATCTAATATATAAAAAAAAGGGTCGTCAAAAGAGCAGTAAGGATCTATATTATATTATGATAAAAGTAAAGATCTAAATCTATCTAAATAACCAATAACACGCATATATATACCTAATTTTAATGGTAATATAATGAATAATTGTATGAAGTCAAAAAAGCAACAGGCAGATATGGTCGTTTGATGAATCAATATCAGCTATTGAGAATCATAGAAGTAAGAAAGTACCCAATCAAATATTTCTTTCGACTATTACATCACTTACTAGACAAACGGTCTAAACTTCCAACACATTACAAAAGACTGATCTACATGACTGTAATAAGGCCAACCTGGACATATGGAGTTGAGCTTTGAGGCTCCACTAAACCTTCGAATTCCTCTCGTATTCAATCCTTACAATCCAAAATCCTTCGTAAAATCCTCAATGCTCCTTACTTTGTCACTAATAAAATCATACATAAAGACCTTAATGTTTCCTATGTAACCAATCTAGCCCAAACCAGGCACCTGAAAAGAAGATGCCCACGAGACCAGCTAATGTAAAATGTCATTAGAGTGCTACCAATGGGTAGTTTCTCTACACGCCAGTAACACTCCAATTTAACTTAGATCAGATTTACTAAATGTTTTATAATGTACAGTTGTAAATAGCAATAAATAAATATTAAAAAAAAAGTTTCTTTGTGATTGATATATTTATAAGTTGCTTTGGTAAACAATTGAATAGATGGGGTGTTAGATACTTTTATAGGGTGGTTCCATAAATATAGTGCAGATATCTTAATAATTCATGTCAGTCAGCCTTGAATCTTTCGACTGACTGAGTAAAGGCGCCCTTAGGACTCCCACTTGCCTTGATCTGCCTTGGAAAGAAGACAATCAGCGGGGATTTAGTTTGCATTTTGATAATTTTAAGGCTTCAAATTGACTGATTTTAATTTATCTTTACATTTCCTGTATAACTCAACATTTCTGGAAGCTTTTGTTGTACGTGGCCTACTCCAGGGCGAAAGATTCTTTTTCAATCCTCCAGTGGAACGGACAGCCAATACTATTTGTTAGAGGATCTCCAGTCGAACTACTATAAAAACAATTTAGCTGACTATTGTAATCCTAAAGTTATACTATAATTTATCAATTATTTACTCAAAAAAATAAATATTTTACTTAATATAATTACCTAAATAGCAGAAATGTATTTACCAAAATTTTTAAAACTCACCTAACCTTTCACGAGTAAAATTGCTTTCCCAACTTAATGCTAAGAACTATGAGTGAAAGTATTATCCTTGTATACCGATAACAAAAATAGTATGTGTAATGAAAATAAAAATATACGTATAATTAATAATTTTTATTTCTCTTTTCAGGTAATTTGAACTTTCCGTCGTTCATGATGAAATATTATTTTAGAGAATGAAATGATTCCTTTCAAGGTAAGTCAAGATCAAATCCACACACAATATTGTAGTATGGAATATTGCATATCAAGCAGGACAAAATTATTTTATTACAATTTTAGATAGTTTTTGAAGCATGCATAAAAAAAAAATTATCAAAAAAAAAGCAAAACTTTATTTTAAGATACAGTATCAATTTTACAAATATTACCGTATTCAAGAAATTCGCTTTTTTACATGAAGTAACGATGATATTCATAAAGAGTCATGATAATAATAATATGATTCATTTATTCTGCGATTGGTCCCTTAAGAATAACATACAGGCGTCAAAATTAGGCTTTAAAGCCTTAGAGTAAAGTACAAAATAAAAGTGAAATAATAAAACGTCATAAAATATAATAAAACAGTGAATTCGATAAGATAAAAATGAACAACAATAATTAACCAAAAATATAAAATAAAAATAGAACAAATAAAATAAAACTATATGCCATATCATAAAACATAAGATGACTAACTTCTATAAAATATAAAGGTAATAAATAAAAGGAGAAAAGAAATGATAACAAATTAAATACAACTTAACTTAAAGTAATAAATAAAAAGGTACGATTTCTGCTAATATACAAGACTAAACGAAAATCTGAAGCATTAAATAGAGAAAATATATATACCTTACTTGAAATTTCCAATTGTTATTCTTCTGGAATTGGGTGGACAGAAGGTGGTCGAAGATACGGGATTTGAAGGTTGAAAGGGTATTAGAACTACGAATAAAGGAGAAAATAGAATTCCATAGGGGAGAGGAGCGGATGAGAAAAGATCTACCAAAGGCTGCGGTTCGATGGGCAGTTACATATATGTAGAGATATATGTCTGAAGGCCGTGCGCGGGTATTACGAGAATGCACTCAGGATTTAAATTGAAGGATATTAGAGATGTACGATGGACGGCGGGATTGGATAATTTGGTAGAGGAAGGAAGCAAGACAATATTTACGACGAAAGGAGTGATAAAGCCACTTCAATTCTTCATGAAATCGGGTGACAGTGATAATGATAATGATCGACTATGTTTATAGTATTTATAATTCATAATATTCCCATAACGTAAGACCAAATCAGACCAACCGTTTTAAAAAGACAGTGAAAGCAATTTCCTGAAAATGATACAAGAACCGATTGTTTGAATTTGATGATAAAAACTACGAATGGTTATCATTGCCCTTGTTGTTTTTTTGTTTTTTTATAAATAGTTGATTAATAATTATTAAACGACATATTAAATATTAATATCATAAATTTTTTATAATTTACAAATAAGATTCATATCTAAGTAAATAATTTAATGGATTTAATGAAATCTATGGTCTGGTTAATATTCACTTCATTGCCGCATAAGGCCCTAGAGAGTTGTCCAGGAACACAATGTTCCATGTTCCCTCTTTATCGAAAACATTCCTCAAAGATGTGAATCACTTTCCTTGTTATGATATGGTTTTGGATTATTACAATGGGGCGCGTTATAACCACCTCCTCTCTTCTACATTGTTTGGAGGATGAGAC
>NW_027115673.1:926740-937693 GCF_000696795.3 Halyomorpha halys | reverse complement strand
CAAAGTTGAATTCATGGTTCAGTTTTATGCTGTGGTAGGCCAGAGCTGTGCAATTTATATTTTTAACGTTTCTACAATTGGTTACATGTTGCTTAAGTTTCCAGTTTTTTAGATGTTTCACCAATGTATACGTTTTCACAATTTTTACAATATATCTAATCAACTTTGTCTTTCATGTTGGACAGCTTATTCTGTAACTTATTATTGTTGTATAGACCGGTTCTAATATTTATATGATGATAATTATATCAGTTAGCATGGTGTATACCTCAGTCTTAAATATCTTTTGTGTAAATGTTGTCCGTTAAGTTTATTGCTCTATTTATTAAATTTTTTGCAATGTTTTCTTTATGGTAATGTGGGTGAAAAAAATATGAATTGACTCACCAGACTTCCTAAAGAGAAAATCCAGAATCTTGTTATTTTCTGTTGCAGCCCAATTTTGTTGCCAGCCATATAATACACTAATGCGTATTTATTGAAACAGATTTGAAGGGGAAATGTAAGTGGGTGTAGAATCAATTTCAACTGATCACTAAACCTTTCTCCAATTGCGAT
The DNA here is from genome assembly GCF_000696795.3 of Halyomorpha halys. Classification (NCBI taxonomy): domain Eukaryota; kingdom Metazoa; phylum Arthropoda; class Insecta; order Hemiptera; family Pentatomidae; genus Halyomorpha; species Halyomorpha halys. The sequence goes on along the minus strand of NW_027115673.1, from coordinate 937,135 downwards.
GAGTTCTCCAAATCAGCTGATCCGTTTTCGAAACATCGAAGTATCAAGTGGAATATATAGAGTGTGTTTAAGCGAAAGTGGAAGTTATTTGATAAAATTTATACAGGATCATTCTTACACTAATCAATAAAATTCATACAAAATCAGACTTGCCGTTTTAATATAAGTGTTTCAAGAAAAATACATAAAAATATGCGTCAGTGAAAGTGGAAGAAGAAAATCGATGAAATTGATATTGGACCCCGAACATGATTGGTTATATGCCCCCATGTTTCTGAAAGTCAATCCCAACCATATACAGCTAACTTGTGTTTATTTAACAAAGTTCTGGATTCAGTATTTCGTAAAAGGCTTAAACCTGAAGAGTTAGATTGGTGGGAAACGGCGTAGTTATTACTCGGGCGGAGTGGAGTAATTTACTGAAAACTTGTTAAATGAAAACGCTTGGCAGTACGGCACTCAGTGGTGGAAAGTGTAAAAAAAAATTATGTTGACGAGTGTGGTTTCTTACACTAATATACCTATAAATAAATTCACCATAATTGGTTCTTCCTTCAAACAATATTTGTGAGGTGTAGATCTAATTTATAAAATAAAATCTAATTTTAGCTTGGGGAAAAAATAAGTTTTAACTGGTTGTTGTTATTTTGTTTTAAACTATCAAACAAAATATATTTTGGCCAATAACTCAAAACCAACAAAAGTTAGTATACAAATTCTAGTTTTTTACAATTAAATTTGTTTCTTGAAATATCTTTTTCTTAATTTTTTGACTACTTCCAATTTAAAATCGGAAAAATTCGACTGACCTTTGTAATGAGACTATTTTTCCATAAAAGGATATATATTGGAGCTTGGAGGACTTTTGTGTAAGGTTCATTAATGTATTGAGACGTATCAAGTCTTCTTGGAAGGTGTAACCAAAATAAGCGGAGAACATTAATCTACTATTGGTTAGAATAAGATTTAATTTATAGAGAAAAAATGATCTTTATATTAGAAAAATAAGGATTTATCTTTTCACACCCGAAAATATTTTTTAAAAAAAGTAATAAGCATTCCGTTGAATTCAACACGCTGAATAGCATAGGAAAAGTTTTTGCACAAAAACGGCAACTTACCAAATCTTGGTGGTACTAAGTTTATTATCTATCTATTTAAGAGAAATATTAATACTATATTATATATTATAATCATATACACCTATTTACAAGTGCAATCAATGAATAGTCTTGGATTCAGTGCTTGATCGAAAAAGAAGTTATCATCGAAAATGTCCGAATATTATCATAATTTTGCATTTCATTGTTTAAAGAAATAAGAATGTGTTAAGTCTAGGTTATTATGAATATCGCACTTAGACTCGATAATTCAAACTTAGCATAACATATAGATATTGTTGTAAATAAGTATTGAAAAAATAAATAAAATAGTTTATAGCGTTACTCTGAAAACTTGACCATAGTAATTATTATTAAATTATATTATCACTTAAATAGTTAAAAAAAACATGGTACATATTTAGAGTAAAAAACTACACAGGTATACGGAGTGAAAGGAACCATCAATTTTGTATGGGCCCGAGGTTAGGTAACGGCCTACAGTAAAAAGATCTGCCCTACCTCAACAATGGTGTCACAGATAATATATCTTCTACAACAGCAGGAATTGAACTTAAATCTAAAGACGAATTTAGAAAAATGCCTTATCTGTTGAGCTACCCCAATTCTAAATACAATAAACATATGTACATTATTTGTGTTACATCAGACAAGGAACCAAATTATTTCCTCAGTTCTAGAAATGCAATAGGTGACTTTATTTATACGAGAAGAGAGAAGATAAAGCCTCTACATCATATTGTTTACAACTACTATCTACCGACTACTATATACAACTTTTCTCCTAGAGTGTACTTCAATCTGTTCCCTACTGACTAACTATTGATCTATTCCCTAGGATAATGAACTCTATTGAGTTGACCTATCCTATAGAATAATTGTCTTGTATCTCTTACTTAAAGACATACTTACGCCCCATACGCAGGTAAGAATAGGAAGCTGTTGTAGGAAGGGGGGTGAAAGCTGAGTGAAGGGAGTTTCAAACTAAGGGACAGACAATAAGATATAATAAAGACAAGAAACAGACAAAGGGCATCACCACACTTAGAGGATAATATATATAATTCCCTTACTGGTCATTTCTAAAACACAAGGGTGGGTTACCTAGAGGGTACCACCCTATTCCCACCATGGTGGAGAGTCATGATTTTTTTATTTCATGAAACAACACAAATTAAAAGCGACCGAACTGGCGCCGCTGCAATCAGAAGCCAGTTAAAGTTGGTGCTTTAGCTCGCTCGGTTACAAACGGTCCTAATATATTGATTAGAGATATTCTATAATATATATAACTATGAGTTATATAGGAGTATTTTCTGAGCGTTGAAGCAAAGACTGTAAAGGAGACGTTTAAACTATTAATATTATTAAAGAATGTTATTTAAACAGCTTTAATTACTATAAGGTTACTCCCTAAATTACGAGTGCAGATTTATTTCCTACGTGTATACAAAACTTCCATACTTTCAGTAGTGAGGAAGTAAAATTTAATAAACAAATAAAAAAAATGGAGTTAATGTTCTAACAGCAACATAAACTTCTGGAAACTTATCTTTGATTATCTACATTGCTTTCTAACTAGGACTTGAAAACCATGGAACACGCTAACCTTTCATTCGTTTTGGGTTTAAAAGGCATCATTCTTCATCCCTAATCCCCTGATTTCATTAAAGGTTTTATCATATCATTTTGATGATTCTATGCATTGTGTTTTTTTTAAATGTTTTATAAACACACAATTATTTTAATTTTATTTTATAGGGAGAAAAACCTCATACAGTTATAATCACTAAGTTGCTATTTTTTAAAACTGGGATGAATATTAGATTAATTTGTTTTCCTTTCGTTTGTAAGACTTTGATAATTTTGGATAGGTTGTTTTGATTGTTATTTCACTCGAACTATACTCGAAAGTGGTAGTTTCTTGCGTGTACTTAGGGCACTCAATAATATATCTTATTCTTGACTTTCTGCTTGAATGTCCGTATGAAGATAATCTTCGGGATTCGCAGGCGATCTCATGTCTTGTGTTGGTATATCGAGTTGTGCCTCCATCCAGACGAAAACAATACCTCACGGGTGTTTTCCTATTCCAAGTCTTTCAAATCAAAAAAACCTGCCTATATCCTCGATATCCTCACTCTAAGATCATCCGCACATGACCTCCTATAGAACTGCCTTCTTCAGGAAATTCTTTGTCATACGTGCAACCTCCTTCTGTAATTCTCTTTCTATCTCCATTCGCCAATCTTCAACCATTCGTTCCTTTAAAAAACAACTTCACTTGCTACATAAACAAACCTTCGCATTAATGTATTTATGTAATTTCAACATTTATAGTGAAAATTTCTAAATATTTGCTAGACAATTAATCTTAACGTAACCTTGTATTTATTTTTAGGGGAGATTTAGCTTAGAATAAAATTATTTTTTGAACGTTACTTTTTCTATCTTTAACATTGTGGATCATGAAGCCGATTTTCGGCTGTTGGTGTACTAATATAAGTCTGTCAATGTCTTGTTCCTCTCATAAACCTTGCCATTATTTCCACTCTATTTAGGGGTTTTGGAGGCAAAGTGCATTCCTTTAAGTGTGAATATCAGTTCAGCTGTCAAAACAGAGCATTAGCTGCTTAATTTAAAGTTGTGGAAGGTGTTATTGTAAGATATCGTTCAAGAAGTTGAATCTGATGTTACAGATCCATCTATATTGCTTTCACATTGGTTTAAAAAGGAGGCAAATAAGTGTTTGATAATATGGCATGAAATATATTTCGATTCTTACCAATGTTAGGATATCCATATTAAATATATGATGGAATTAAACAAAGGTCTAAAAAGGTAAGTCTCTTTGGAAATTCCTAATTACCATTTTTTTTTTTTATTTTATCCAATACTGTAATGAGTCGGAAACTAAGTATAAACGATGGATTTTTTTTTTCTCGGTGATATAAGATATTACTTAGTTGTATGATGTATGAACACTCATAAGATGGATTGACTGTCTGGGTGTATATTTTAGCCAAGTATTCAGTACTTGAAAAAAAGTCAAAGGGAATACTCCTGCTTTCGAGCAAAGACTCCTGTCCTAAGATTACAGAAAGATCCTGTTGATAGACGTATGTCAATATGATATATTAAATTTAGTCTATATGGGATCAATTTATTGGTAGAGCAATATATAAAACATAGTCCGTCTTCGAGAGGATCATTGTTTGATAACTTTTCATTAATATCTCTCCCATTTGAATCCCATGATTTATTGCTTAGTTATTTAAGTGCATTTCTTTGAATAAGAAACATATTGTTTTTCTCTGTTGAAAAAAGAAATTCATACCTGAGAACCCAAGTTTAGATATTATTTTTCTCAAGCTGTATCCTACTTCAAATACACTCAAGATCTGTGAAGCTGCATAAAATAGCGAAGTCATCAGCAAATGAATACCCATACCCCTCTTCCATCAAATATTTACTTAAGTTAGACAAATCAATGGAAAAAAAGGGTCGGACACAAAACTGCTCCTTGTGGCACACCGCTCTCGCAGATGATTTTTCCCGATTTACTTCCACCATACAAACTTCATAATACCTGCTTCCTAGAAATCCTTGTATAAATAGCTCCAGATGTCTTCTATCTCCATTTCATTAGGTGGCTCTTAGTTCTGTGAAAAGAAACTTGGTATAGTAATCGAGTGCCTTCCCCATCTGAACGAAACTCTTCTGAAAACATATTAATAAATTTTCTTTATGTTGTACACATGCATACGCAAGATCTATCAGTTAATAGGCATTCAGTTACACGGAACTGAAAATACTTGTCAAGAGCTGTAGCAATAAGTGGAAGGCACTCAACTACCGTAACAAGTTTCATTATTTTTTTATTGACAACACCATGAACAATCCGCTAATATGTTTAAGCATGGAATAACATCGCGTCTCTAAGGAGAAATATGAATAGAACATAGGGCTATTTCCGTAGTCAGATTAAAAAAAAAAAATTAATAAATTATTTTTTGTTTTGACGTTTTTAGAGTTGTCCACAGATTGGCATTTTATATTTTGACCAATTGTCTTTGACTAGAATTTGGATGAATGTGAATTGTGTATCGATACTTAAGTTAAAATATCGTATCTTAAGGAGGATCCATACCTTAGGTGTATCGCAACGTCTCCAAGTGTCTCTGACAACATTTACCAGTTCAGAAGTGTACAGAACAGCATGTGGTTAGGTCTTGTTTGTTTGTTTGGTTGTTTAGTGGCGCCAAACTTCATTGGTCATCAACGCCATTTATACTTTACCCAATTTTGCTAATATTTAGGTTAGGTCTTGGGTTAGGTTAGGTCTTGTTTGAGCATGCTACTGGTCCATTTCTTCATGATTCAGCTTAAATCAAACGAGCAACCCAGAGAATATTAGGGATAGGTTATCGGATTGTTATATGTACTGACTATATTTGCTATACAGCTACTAGGAGCGCTCAATAATTGAAGAAGGTTACAATGCAATGTTATTTCAATACTCGAATTGTTTTAGAACACTCACGGAATATTACTGAAACATATAACTGACACAAAATCGGTTTTGGAGTTCGCTCAAAACGTAGCATAAAGTAACAGACAGACAGATTTAACTATAATGAGGTCAAGTTGTTTCAAAAGAGTCACATGGCCACAGTAAATAATCTGAACCATCAATATTAAAAATCAGTTGAGCCGGTTTAATTAAAACTTGTTATAAGTCTAGGACTGAGTAGGTTATACCACACATGAACTCATTCCCTTCCTTTTGGCCTAGCCGAAGTCGGGTTAAAAAAGGCATGAACAGTAAAGCTTTATTAATGAGGTCGTATTTACTTCTCATTCTTTAAACCGTCCAAAAATAATAGCAGGGTCATAATAATGATTTGTTGTCTTTCTTTAATATTCGTATTGTTAATGTTCTAACCTTATCCAGTTCCTCTTTAACAAAATCTAACTATAGAATTTTCACTATGACTGAATGGTTATCTTTAGCTACTTTGATAGAAGATTAAATTTTAGACGAATCCATTTCTACAATTTTTCAGTCCAACATGCCTTGAAGGCTGAATCGCCAGATACACTTAAATAATTCTTCACGGGTTTTAATAATTTGGGGGCAAACAACGAAAAGTCGAAAAAAAATTATAGAACAAGATTGTTTCAGAACCCTTTTTCCCGATCAGCCGAGAGGACTCAATGGCTATAATTTGGTGAAAGAAATAATGATTTTTATAATAGAAAAATAAAGATTTATCTTTTCACACCCGAAAATTTAAAAAAAATATAATAATAAGCATTCCGTTGAATTCAACACTCATTTTGAGTCATTTTATTCTTAAGGTCTTGTTTTTGGTTTTCGTTTTTATGCACTGTTTAGAAGCAAATCTTTGAATCAAACTTTATCCTGGATACCACACATTACCTAAATCTCTTGTTGAACCATAGCTACCCTGAAGAAATTTAACAGAATCCCTTATCTCTTTTCACTTCCACACAACTCTTAGTTTCCTCTCTAGTTCTCTCCCACTATGACTATGGCTGCCTGGTATGGTTGAATCTAAACTTAAACGTCTTATGAATTGCACAGTACGATTTATTTTCGCCAGAGATACGCATATTAACCCAGTACTAACCCGAGCTGAAGTGGCTCTATCCATTCTTCCGTTTCTTTCTATTCCAAATAATTAGTACTCAACACCCCTCCTATATCCTAGAAAACTTGCAATTCAAATTCCCATTCCAATCCTGTATTACTAGATCCCGTTTATCCGACATATACCCTGGATATGGGTATGAGACCCATTTCCTAAGTATTATGTCCTCATATGAGACCAGTATGCGGAGAGCTCCCTGGAGACTGACGGAAACCACACTCATCATATAAAAAATTCAGTATCAATAAGGATTACAGATGCGATATCCACGGATATGAAAGCTGCCCCGAATCCATTTCCGAATGAGTTGTAAAAAATTAAAGCTCCCCTGTATCCTTCATTGGTCTTCAGGATGTCAAAAGCACTGGAATCTTCCGGTCATAAATCACTGATAGAATTCTAGCAACATAAAACCGAACATGACAGCCGCTCTTCCAGATACCAGAGAAAGAGTACTAAAGAATATTTTGATAGATGAAAGATGTGTCCCAACCTCAGTAACGAAGTGATAAAGTTTCATTGCATGACTTTTTTTGTATACACGCTTTTGATATCAAGCATTGAATTTTATCAATTAAAAAATTGAAATTAAACGGTGAAAAATTAGATAAAATGATTTAAATTAAAATTAAATCAAAGGATATAAGCTGTAAGGAATAAAAATTAAAATGGTATTCTAGAATATTGTTCACATGTGCAGAAGAATCTTAGAACAGGAATAAAATTCTATAATTTTCCAAAAGCGTTTTATCAATTTTGATAAACATCCTTTAGAGAGATAAAAAGAGAAAAAGATAGAGAAATGGAATGTCTCATGCAGTTTTAAGGTGAAAAATGGGAATCTGTAAAAAATATCCAAAAACAATTAAAATAAAATAAAAAATAATTTAATTTAAATTCCTTTTTTTAATTAGTTATCTTTTAGTGAATATTAGTTAATGATTTAATTATCTTTGAAACACGCATTTGGAATTTATGCATTTTAAATTATTCTTAATATTAATGAATCTATAGTAAACCGCAGGAAACGGAGTAAAAATCATTCAAACGTGGGCAAACCTTCAATTCAGCGTATCTTTGCTTATATGGAAAGGAAAAACATAAGTGAAAAGGCGCATTTCTGCTAATAGTGGTTCGATTCTCATGTTGTTTTTTAAAAATAATTTTATTATCCTAAACAGGGAGTAAAGTAATACGAGAGAGATAGAGTGAGAGAGAGGGAGGGAGTATGATGTTGTTTTCCTTATTACTATCACCGTCCATAGGCCAATTAAGATGAGAAGGGTTGTCTAATCTCAAGGAGCCCGCCATCTCTAATTACTGCTCAAGGTTTCAAATTTGCAAGACAGTAATATTGATTCTGTTTTTTGTTCGAAACTCCACCACAAAAAAATAAAATACTATAAAGCAAACAAAGATGTACTTATAGAAAGTTAGAAAAACATTTTTTTTTATTCATTGTTATTTACAACTGTACATTATAATACATTTAATAAAAATGATCTCAGTTAAATTGGAGTGTTACAGGCGTGCAGAGAAACTACCAATTGGTAGCACTCTAATGACGTGTTGCATTAGCAGATCTCGTGCCCATTTTCTTTTCAGGCGCCTCAGAGGATTGTCAGGAATGGAAGATAAATCAAGTTTAGAAACTAGTGGGTTTGGGAGTTTGTAATGGAAGGAGTGATATCTGGTTCGGGATCAATTACAAATGGAACATTTAGGTCTTTATGTATGATTCTATTTGTGACAAAGTAAGGAGCATTGAGGATTTTATAAAGGATTTTGGATTGCAATGATAGGATAGGAGAGGAATTCGAAGGTTTAGTGGAGCCCTAAAGCTCAACTTCGTATGTCCAGATTGGCCTTATTACTGTCATGTAGATGTACAATAGACTGTGTAATGTGTTGAAAGTTTAGACCGTTTGTCTAGTAAGTGCTGTAAAAGTCGAAATCGAAGTGAAGTTTCCTGTCTTTTCATTCTAGTGTGAGGATTCCAGGTTAGTCGTTTGTGCAGACGTAGTCCAAGGTAGCGGATCTGTTTGACAGAGGTAAGATCAACATTATTAAAGGAGACTGTAGGGCAGTCGGTAGGTTTACGAAGAAGTGTAAAGTGATTTGATGGGATTTGTTGGGATCATCCAATTACGACACCATTCTTCGAGGGCTGTGATAAAAAAAAGTTTACTATGTACTTTCTGTGCAAACATTGTCAGACTTATGAATCAGTAAAATACTATTCTTTCTTATTTTTTTATTATAGTATCCTTTAAGAATGTCCTTCATATCGCTATAAATATTTACGGTTTTCGTAATTCCAAACTTCCAAATCATCATTTTAAGTTTAAATAAACTTCCATTATATGGTTTTCCCAAAGACCGGATTTTTGGACAGTAAAAACCCAAAATCGCGTAATAAAACTTAAAATATGAAAAACTGTGTATTTATAACACCTAAATTCTGCAATAATCAACTTTATCGTACTATTTAAAATTTCATTTTTTTCATAAAGTTAAAATGAATTTAGATAACTATCTAAACCAAAATTTTTAAAAGTAAATTTGCTTTTCTGGATTTAAGAATTTTCAACAGCAACCTAACCCCAACTTTCGATGTTGATAATGCAATCATTAATAATTTGTTATGAATATAATTTAAGCTTTGAACCAATCTTTACAAGTCCAAATTAAAAAAAAAAATCTAGATACTCCTTATTATGCCACAAATAAATAGAATATACATTAAGATAACAATATTACTATGTAGATTTAATTCGAAATAGATACCCACAATAATAAAATCCAAATTACAATTTACCTCTTCGTCAAATTACTGACTGTTGGAGCTTATAGTACAAGAGTCCAAGAAAATAAAAAAGGCAGTCATTTCACCCCAATTTTTTATTAATTAATTGAAAAAATGGTATAATTACAAGTCAAAATTGATGAGTCAGCCGAGTATAGGTAGGGGAAATAAAAAATGGCTGCTGTTTCAAAACGTTACAAATAATTAATTTTTTATTCGGAGCTCTATATCTTTACAACTACCATAACAATAGAAAATGTAAGAGAACATCATTTAAAGTAGTGTAAATTTGATAAAATATAAGCCCTAATAGAGCTATTTACGTTCAATAGCTCTCGAGATATTGCTTTTTAAAAAGCAACATTTCATAAAAATGTTGTATGGAACGTATTGAAATATCAGTAGTTACTTAATTTATTTTGACAAATCTATATCTCAGGAACTATGTGACATACAGATGTCTATTAGAACTCAAATTAAAGCTAGTTTAATGAGCTATAAAGTCGTTTATGACGTTTATCTTCATAGGAGTAGTAGTTTACAAGGAATTTGCTAAAATAAATTGATTTATAGTTGTTCGGACCAATTTTCATTTGTCAAATTTATATTCATACGTGAATATCATAAAAATTACTACCCCTACGAAGATAAGTGTCATCAACTACTTTATAGTAAGTAAAATATCCTTTTTTTTTTTGAGTGTTGGCAGTCTTATGTGCGTCTTATGGGTCTAGAGATATATTTTTTCAAAAATCCAATATTTTATACGAACAACTAGAAATTAACATTTTGT
>NW_027115673.1:921307-922040 GCF_000696795.3 Halyomorpha halys | reverse complement strand
ATTGCATGAGACTTAATAAACTTGTAAAGACCCACCGTTTAGTGAAAGACGACTACTATTCCAAGTTTTATTAATTTTTACATACAACATCCAATAATATGTTTAAGCAGATATACAATAACATCCCATTGCTTAGAAAAAATTAGAGTATAAAATAGGGGTACTTCGGTAGTCGGATTTACTTTTCAAATTAAATTATATTTTTCATGTATTTTTATTTATTGGTATGTTGGTATGTCATGTATTGGTAATTTTTATTTTAATTGACTACCTTTGACAAGAAATTTGGTGAATGAGAATCGGTAGTTTACATTAAGTATTGTATTCAAAGGAGTAACCATACTTTAGCGGTATCATAAGGAACTTCGAATCCCGAACTTAGCTACATATCTCCGATAACACTTATCGGTTCAGAAGTGTAAACAGTATTTAGTTAGGTTAGGTTTTTACACACAACTAGTCTATTTATCTATAGTTCTGTTAAAAATTAAACATAATCATGTGCATCATTATTCATTTTACGAATCGATGGAATGTTGGAACTACGAATTGTAATCCCTTGTGTTATTTTAATGTTTGATTCTAATTGTATATCTGTTACTAACTGTCACGTACATGTTCATATCAAGGAACATCTTTTTTTTTTTGTATTTGTTTATGTTTTATCTGAATGATATTCTGCACCAATAATATCTTATCTCCTCTGGCAAAGATTGAGTAAGATCTCTTAAGT
>NW_027115673.1:918610-921257 GCF_000696795.3 Halyomorpha halys | reverse complement strand
TTACTTATTTCTTTGTAATTTTTTTTTTATTTATTTATTATTTTTTTTGTTAATAATGCTCTTTATTTACTTTTACTTATTATTAGTTACTTCTTTTACAATCATTGTTATTATATCCTATATTGTATTAACTACCCTACTATATTTTCTTCAGTATATCTCGTATTATTAGTAACGATATGTGTCATTCTAATTTTACTAAGTTATTCCTAAATTAAAAATTATTATAGTTATTATTATTATTATATTTCTGTATCTTTCTCTTTTAATTTTTTCTTTATTACTACTAGACGTATTTGAAATAGAAATATAGCCGTTAAACGGCTGGCTACCTCCTCCCCACTCCTCCACGCTTCCGCTTCATTGTTGCCTTCTGTTCAACCGTTCACTTTGAACAGGTAGGTGGTCCTGACTTGTACTTTTCTCATTTTAATATCATTATTATTTTTTATTTATAATTATTCTTTCAAGACGTTTATTTAATCTCTACTTTCTTCTTTTTTTTTTTTCTTCCCCATATTGTTTTTGTTTTATGTCCATCTGTACTTTTTTAACTGTATGTTTTACGTATTTTTAAAAAAGATTTTACTATTGCCATTGTTAATTATTTTTACTCCTATCATTGTTTATTCAAGTTTATTTTATGCTGATATTATTTTATGTCTTTCTTCCTTTTATTTATATGTAATTTCTTATCACTTTATTTTTACATAATATTTATCCTAGCTTAAATTACCTTATTGTATCTTATTGTTGTAATATTCTTAGTTTTCTTTTTTTTTTTTGTATCTTTTTAGCCCTGAAAAGTGGGGCGAAACGTCGAAAAATAAATAGTTGTTAACCATTTTTGTTTCTCTTTTGACCGCAACCCTGACCATCTTCTTATATATCAATTTTTACGGTCAACTATAAATACATACATATAATTTAAAAAACAATCTCAACTAGCGGTATACCTCTATTTTGTACTCCTATTTCTTCTAGGCCACGGTATATTGTTGCGTATCTCCTGAAACATAAATAGATTGTTAGTGATGTATAAATATTTTTTTTAATCATTTATTTATTGTTATTTACAACTGTATAACATACATACAACAATTTGCTGTAGGTGAGACAGTGACATGATACAAACATATGGAGAATCTACCCATTGATAGAACTCCAATAACATTTCTAGAGGAGAAGATCCCGAGGCCATCTTCTTTTCAGACGCCTAGGAGGATTATTAGGTAATGCAGGAGAAGCCAGGTTAGAAACAAGTGGATTTGGGTGGTTGGAAAGTTTTCCATGGAAGGAATGGTACCTGGTTTTGGCCAAATCGGCAACATATGGGGCATTGAGGTCATGATGGATGACTTGATTTGTGACAAAGTAAGAAGTGTTAAGGATTTTACGAAGGACTTTGGACTGTAAGGATTGGATTCGGGAGGAATTTTATGGTTTAGTGGAGTCCCAAAGCTCAACTCTGTATGTCCAGATAGGCCTTATAATAGTCATGTAGATCAGTAGTAATTACAATAGACATGTATCATCGGCATACGTGGTGAGGATAGTGTTAGGATGGGTTGGGATGTCACCTGTGAAAACTGTTTAAAGGATAGGACCCAGGATACTACCCTGAGGTACACCAGCAGACTGACGGAATAGGGATGAATTAGCGCCATTGTAATTTACTTGAAATAATCTGTCGAAGAGATAAGAACGGATAATGAGGAAGTATGTAGGGGAGAGGACTTTACGGATCTTGTATAGCAGTCCTGGGTGCCAGATATGTATAAATAAAAAAATGAAACTTGACAAAATTGTCAGGTCTTCCACATCTGGGTGATATAGTAGTCTTCTACATCTGAATGAAACTCAAGACACTTTTAAAACACATTAATATTTTTTCTTTATGTTTACCTGCACAGAGACAAGAGATTTCTTTATGGTGACATTCACAATTGCATGAGACTGAATAAACTTGTAAAGACCCACCGTTTAGTGAAAGACGACTACAACTCCTAGTTTTATTAATTTTTACATATAACATCCAATAATATGTTTAAGCAGATATACGATAAAATCCGATTGCTTAGAAAAAATTGAAGTATAAAATAGGGGTACTTCGGTAGTCGGATTTACTTTTCAAATTAAATTATATTTTCATGTATTGGTAATTTTTATTTTAATTGACTACCTTTGACAAGAAATTTGTTGAATGAGAATCGGTAGTTTACATTAAGTATCGTATTCAAAGGAGTAATCATACTTTAGCGGTATCATAAGGAACTTCGAATCCCGAACTTAACTACATATCTCCGATAACACTTATCGGTTCAGAAGTGTAAACAGTGTTTAGTTAGGTTAGGTTTTTACACACTACTAGTCTATTAATCTATAGTTCTGTTAAAAATTAAACATAATCATGTGCATCATTATTCATTTTACGAACCGATGGAATGTTGGAACTACGAATTGTAATCCCTTGTGTTATTTTAATGTTTGATTCTAATTGTATATCTGTAACTAACTGTCACGTACATGTTCATATCAAGGAACATCTTTTTTTTTGTATTTGTTTATGTTTTATCTGAATGGTATTCTGCACCAATAATATCTTATCTCCTCTGGCAAAGATTGAGTAAGATCTCTTAAGTTCACT
>NW_027115673.1:916660-917435 GCF_000696795.3 Halyomorpha halys | reverse complement strand
TTTATAAGAAGGGGCCCTTACAGCTAGGGGCTGCGAACTGCACGAAATAAAACAGCTGCACGGTATGAGGGGCCTTATAAAATCATAACAATAAGAGAAAACAATTTGTTTACCATCCTAGATGTACACTACTCGTTTCGTTCGCGCACGGTCCACCTAGAAGAACTGCGTGTACCTCAGATGATATCTTGAGCCAGAGAGCTGCGCTCAGCGGGGACCATAATACCGCTAGTAGTTCGGAATAATTTTTGTATAGAGCGAAATGAATTAGGCTCTGAATAGCCGATTGTCTTTAGAAATGTAAATTATGTTCAATTGGATTATTTTTTCATGTGTATACAGTTTAATTTATTTCGTTTAAATTTGCAATTACGAGAATCAATTGTAGTGTATCTGTTATAAATATGTTTTGTTCTATTTTCTTCTTATGAGATAATGGGAGACTAAGTATGATTTTGTCATTTTCGTGAGAAAAATCACTAGCATTAGATTAAGTATCATGTTTGTATTTTTTGTTGTTTTCGTTAGCTTTTTATTTAAACAAGTGTAACCTTTCAAATTATTTTGTTTGTAGTTCCTTCGCATGAAGGGACTGGAGGAAAGGAGTTAACAGTGTATACATTGTAGAAAAACTAGCAACTTTAATAAACATACGTGTTCACGAAAAATAGAAAAAAATATATAGAATTGTCAATTGCAAATCTTGTGTCATTTATTCTGACAACTAATATTAATTTCACAACTTCAGTCTAAACATAAGTTATATATATTTATT
>NW_027115673.1:912366-915154 GCF_000696795.3 Halyomorpha halys | reverse complement strand
ACGAAATAAAACAGCTGCACGGTATGAGGGGCCTTATAAAATCATAACAATAAGATAAAACAATTTGTTTACCATCCGAGATGTACACTACCCGTTTCGTTCGTGCACGGCCCACCTAGAAGAACTGCGTGTATCCCAGATATCTTAAGCCAGAGAGCCGTGCTCAGCGGGGACCATCATACCGCTAGAAGTTCGTACTAATTTTTGTATTAAGCAAAATGAATTAGGCTCTGAATAGCCGATTGTCTTTAGAAATGTTAATTTTCAATCGGATTTTATTTTTCATATGTATACAGTTTAATTTATTTCGTTTAAATTTGCAATTACGAGAATAAATTGTAGTGTATCTGTAAATTCTATGTTATAAATATGTTTTGTTCTATTTTCTTCTTATGAGATAATGGGAGACTAAGTATAATTTTGTCATTTTCGTGAGAAAAATCACTAGCATTATATTAAGTATCATGTTTGTATTTTTTGTTGTTGTTTTCGTTAGATTTTTATTTAAACAAGTGTAACCTTTCAAATTATTTTGTTTGTAGTTCCTTCGCATGAATTCGTATTATTTTCTTTTCAAAATAAGGTTTAACTTATATTCGGGATCGACCTATATGAGAGTGAATGAGGTATAAATTTATTTGTTTAAATATTATTTACAATGATGTAATGCTTTACGGAAAGTATTGCGTTTAATTTTTTTCCCGGGCTATATTGAAGAAACGCTAGACAACAGAAATATGATACAGACCTATTACTGAATTGCTCTTTACCAAACCAACAGTTATTTCTAGGGCCTTTTCAATATTCGAGTGATTGCCTCCTTGGCCTAAATACATGTCATTAGCTTGTGTTTGATGAGAGTATTATTATTAATTAATCAGTATTATTTTTATAATTCAATAAAATTTACTATAAAATCGATTAACCTTGTTATTCAGTACACCGACAACGTACATCGAAACGTCAGCAGGAAATAAACATTTATTACTATTTTCTCTTTCTTCTTGACCATCTCCTTCAAATTGAGTTTTCCTTAGATCAAACTCTGCAAATCAGAAAATTCATACGGCATATTTCCCCTAAAATAGCAATATTATATATTTAATATATAAAATACAAATAAATTATCACGAAAATTAACAACCCACTAGATAGCCGTTATAATCATTTTGTCCCAAGCCAGGTTAAATTAGAAACCCATACGTAGCCTGCAGGAATCGATTCAACCAGCTCATGAATTATACATCGACTGAGCAATAACAGAATTAGAATAGTACTTTATATGCCATTAGGTCGTTTCTGCTTCTGAATCAGTTTAATCACTAAAAGATGTGTCCGCGTTCTGTTTATATCGTTTAGAAACAAAATCTATACACACAATAAATTTATTTATCACATTCATTGTACGTCTTTACTTGGTTTCATTGGCTTAGTAAATAGATATCCATTAAGATTTTTATAGCGCTTTTACGAGGTAGTAAAAATAACACTCCGTTTGATATAATAACGCTTTAAACCCTATCACTAAAGTGTAGTGATAAAAGATAATAATAGATTACTATTGAATTTAATATCGAAATGTAGGTTTAAAACTACATCATGCCTTTTAATAATACCATTCTTTTCAAACAGTTCCGCTTTTCAGGACTCCATCTGAAGAAAGGCCGCATCCTACTAATTTAGCATTTACGAGGCAAACTTTGAAGTTCCGATTTACAAAAAAAATGATATTTGCATGGCCATATTTAGGCATAGTCTAAAAATAAATAGCTCTGGAAAATTCTTCAGTACATAGATTTTTTTAAGATTTTCGTTATTTTTGCTTAAAATATTTTTTTTTTAAAGTGTATGAAGCATGCCATCAACTAAATGCCAGGCACGCATTCACTTTGGGTTGGCTGGTTGGATTTCAGTGGACTGTATATTTGAAAAATTAAACATGATTGAATGAAAATAAAATTCTATTATCAATGTTAAAAGTAATGTAGGAGATAGCGAAAATAAAACATGTATGATTAAAAGGGTTAATTAATTTAGAATGACTGGGCTATGGAAAATTGTAGATATAATGAGGTTGTTGATGTTTATGTGGATGTTAACTATTGCTAGGTGGACTTACTCCATCCCTCCTCTGCTTTTCTTCACAATATTTTTTTAATAGTACTTTTCTTTTAGTATTTTTCAGTGAAGATAAAGGACAATCTACAAGATGATTTGTAAATAGTAGTCTATGTTTTAAATAGCTTGTCAAAGAATTTGTTTCTCTCTTCATATAATGTACATCTTACATCTTATGGCATGATGTAAATGAGGAATTCTTGTGAAAAAAAATTCAGATTCACAATGAATCATGTATTCTTTTATTACAGGAATCCAGTGTAAATGGTTTCCAAAATAAAGGAACAGTGCATTCTTGTTTTATACAAATGAGAGGTTGATAAAACGAACTTTTTCCAATTACAAAATAATTTTGGCTAAAATATGGACTTGAAGCGTTTCTGATAACCCTATATCGATTAAAATCATTAATATCTGAATGGTATACGTCGTGTATATATTGAGCACACCGAAATAGCCATGCCATAAATATAATTCTTTTGGTTCAATCAATCATACCTAATAGGTCTCTACTGAAGCGAAACTGAAATTCAGTCTCTATTTAAATATGGTTGATGGTTTTGCTGACTGTCAGTCTAGACTAAATGAAACTTCGATACGGTCACTAGCGGTTTTATACAGCTAACGAACCCGATTCTCTCTGATTGGGCTAAAAATAAACCTAGCGTCG
>NW_027115673.1:902763-912316 GCF_000696795.3 Halyomorpha halys | reverse complement strand
ATATATTTAATATATAAAATACAAATAAATTATCACGAAAATTAACAACCCACTAGATAGCCGTTATAATCATTTTGTCCCAAGCCAGGTTAAATTAGAAACCCATACGTAGCCTGCAGGAATCGATTCAACCAGCTCATGAATTATACATCGACTGAGCAATAACAGAATTAGAATAGTACTTTATATGCCATTAGGTCGTTTCTGCTTCTGAATCAGTTTAATCACTAAAAGATGTGTCCGCGTTCTGTTTATATCGTTTAGAAACAAAATCTATACACACAATAAATTTATTTATCACATTCATTGTACGTCTTTACTTGGTTTCATTGGCTTAGTAAATAGATATCCATTAAGATTTTTATAGCGCTTTTACGAGGTAGTAAAAATAACACTCCGTTTGATATAATAACGCTTTAAACCCTATCACTAAAGTGTAGTGATAAAAGATAATAATAGATTACTATTGAATTTAATATCGAAATGTAGGTTTAAAACTACATCATGCCTTTTAATAATACCATTCTTTTCAAACAGTTCCGCTTTTCAGGACTCCATCTGAAGAAAGGCCGCATCCTACTAATTTAGCATTTACGAGGCAAACTTTGAAGTTCCGATTTACAAAAAAAATGATATTTGCATGGCCATATTTAGGCATAGTCTAAAAATAAATAGCTCTGGAAAATTCTTCAGTACATAGATTTTTTTAAGATTTTCGTTATTTTTGCTTAAAATATTTTTTTTTTAAAGTGTATGAAGCATGCCATCAACTAAATGCCAGGCACGCATTCACTTTGGGTTGGCTGGTTGGATTTCAGTGGACTGTATATTTGAAAAATTAAACATGATTGAATGAAAATAAAATTCTATTATCAATGTTAAAAGTAATGTAGGAGATAGCGAAAATAAAACATGTATGATTAAAAGGGTTAATTAATTTAGAATGACTGGGCTATGGAAAATTGTAGATATAATGAGGTTGTTGATGTTTATGTGGATGTTAACTATTGCTAGGTGGACTTACTCCATCCCTCCTCTGCTTTTCTTCACAATATTTTTTTAATAGTACTTTTCTTTTAGTATTTTTCAGTGAAGATAAAGGACAATCTACAAGATGATTTGTAAATAGTAGTCTATGTTTTAAATAGCTTGTCAAAGAATTTGTTTCTCTCTTCATATAATGTACATCTTACATCTTATGGCATGATGTAAATGAGGAATTCTTGTGAAAAAAAATTCAGATTCACAATGAATCATGTATTCTTTTATTACAGGAATCCAGTGTAAATGGTTTCCAAAATAAAGGAACAGTGCATTCTTGTTTTATACAAATGAGAGGTTGATAAAACGAACTTTTTCCAATTACAAAATAATTTTGGCTAAAATATGGACTTGAAGCGTTTCTGATAACCCTATATCGATTAAAATCATTAATATCTGAATGGTATACGTCGTGTATATATTGAGCACACCGAAATAGCCATGCCATAAATATAATTCTTTGGGTTCAATCAATCATACCTAATAGGTCTCTACTGAAGCGAAACTGAAATTCAGTCTCTATTTAAATATGGTTGATGGTTTTGCTGACTGTCAGTCTAGACTAAATGAAACTTCGATACGGTCACTAGCGGTTTTATACAGCTAACGAACCCGATTCTCTCTGATTGGGCTAAAAATAAACCTAGCGTCGGGTTAGTTACAACACCCAATATTCGATTAAAACTAAAATTATTTTTTTTTTTAAATTTAGGTAAATAAATTGAATAAACTGCTAAAAACTATTGTAATATTATGTATAATGGTTAAACCTAGATACAATTTTATAATAGGATCAAGTCGCTTCTGACTTTGATGTCATACAAATATTTATTTTCATTTCAAATAGCTTAGGTAAAATTAACCTAAATAGAAATAAACCATTTATTTCCAGCTAGTGTTTCGCCACACGTTGCAGGTTTTACAAAATGAAGGAAAGTAAAAAAACCAAAAAACTTCATTTTGCAACCCTCAATGGAACCCTCCATTGTGGGGCGAAACGTTGACCCATAATGGAACCCTCCATTGTGGGGCGAAACGTTAGCTCATAACGAATAGTTTATTTTTTATTTGAGTTATTATGACCACACCCAGACCAACTTCCTTTAATTAAATATCAACTTTATTTATCTATAAAAAAAATATTTTTTTCTACTTTCCTACCTCAGTCTATCTTATTTTATTTCATTTCTTTTTCATGGTTGTCACAACTTCTATTTAACACCGAAATAGATCGTGGTCAAGCGACAATACATGACCAGAAATTGACAAATTACATTCGTTTACATTGAGGATGCATTTGTTGCAAATGGGACGATGCATAGTGATAATGGAATTCTAAGCTGTTGTATAGTGGTTGAACAATCTAAAAGCGTCTTTGTTGTATAAAATCGTTTTACATATTATTTGTTTGTTTGTTTTTGTTTAGTGGCGCCAAACTTCATTGGTCATCAACGTCATTTATATTTTATTTATTTATTTTTCTGCCGTTCAGTGTTATATTTTTGCCTGTAAATGTTGTTACTTTAGAAACTGAAACACTAATTCTATTTTTTTATTATCGTCTCCGAAGGTTTTTGAAATATCTGGATTTAGTCCTCAGCTATTGAGGTGTGGTGTAAAACATGGGCATTGTTGGAAAATATGGCTTATTATCAGATTATTGTTGCAATACTGGCAGTTAGGAGGCGTTTCTTTTGAAAGAAGATAAGAGTGGGTGAGCCTCGTGTGACCTATTCTCAGCCTAGTCAGTACAACCTCCTCGCGATGGCTTTTGTGACTGGAGGTACCCCAGGGCTTGACATCCATTTTAATAATTTTTAATTTACTCATTGGGCTTTCGTTCCACAAAGATTGCCATTTATCTTTGACTTATTTTCCAAGAGGTTTACTCATTTCTAATGGTGTTATAATTGCTTTACCTCGTCCCGGAAGCGCGAGTGCTTCTCTTGCAATGTGATCGGCTAGTTTATTTCCTGCGATTCCTACATAGCTTGGAACCCATATAAATGTAACTGATATACCCATATTGCGTAAAGTATTTTAGTAAAAATGGATACAGGAAATTTTCGGATGCTCTGGATACATACAATCTAAACCTTTTAACGAGCTTAAATTATAATTGAAGCTTAAATTATAATTATAATTTTTACATATTCTTTAATACATTAGTTAGTTACATTTACGACTAAATCAGTTTAATTCGGTATAGAATTTTCCTTTGTTTTTTGGTGAACAGGACAATAAAATGGCTTCCAGTATTTCAAACAAGTAGTCCTTATAAAATAAATTTATTCTGGGATTGATCCCTTTAGAATAATATTATAGGCGTCAAAATTAGACTTTAGAGCCTTAAAATAAAATGCAAAAATAAACCATCATAAAATAAATTGAAAATAATAACTTGGAAAAAATAAAAATGAACAGAATATATAAAACAAAAATAGAACAAATAAAATAAAACCATGAAGTGACTAATTCTAATAATTAAAAAAAATTATAAAGTATTAAATACAAGTAAACTAAAAATAATAAATGTAAAGATCCAATATCTGCTAAGATACACATTGACAAATTTAAACGAAAATCAGAAACATTGAATACAGAAAAAAATAAAAGTAATTATAACACAAAAAAAATAATTCTCTAACAAATCATTATCTTAAGAAATATTCCAATAAATAAAATAATAGGAAAAATAAGGGTGTAGTGATGGCTATATGAGTCTATACATATACATGTTTATTGATTTTTTATATTTATGTTAAAAGCAATATTTATGTTAAATATTATCTCTCTTTGCAATAATATTTTATTATGTTAAATATTATCTCTCTTCCAATATCATTTATGGTAAATATTATCTCTCTTCCAATAATATAATTTATGTTAAATATTATCTCTCCGCCTGTTTACATCCTATTTAAAACTTTTAATTATTATTCGTTGGGAATTCAGTGGACAGGTGGTCGAAGATAAGGAATCTGAACGTTGGAAGGGTATTAGAACAAGGAATAAAGGAGGAAATTGAATTCCATTAGGAAGAAGAACGGATGAAGAAAAATCTGCCAAAGGCTGCGGTTCATCATTGGGCGGTTCATCCAAGCACTGTTCATATAAACATATATAACACTTTACATTTAGGTAACATAGTAAGAACTTACTATATATTTTTTCTTGATCACCGGACATCGTCAGAAAATAAATATCCTACAAGAATGAACTTCAAAAATTTCTAATTTTTTATTCATATAAAATGCGTATGCAAGGCTCTCAAAAGACGTTAAATTCAAATCCGACTTGATTGATCCTTAAAAACAACTTTTAAAGCCAACTTAAAAAAAACGAAGTTAAATTTTAAAAAAATTAAACAAAATAAACGGTCCTTTCCCAATCATTAAGAAAAAAAATAGATAAGTAAATAAGAGAATATAAAAACATACAAAAATTCCAAAATATAAAAATAGAATATCAATTCCTCAAACACTGGAAAAAACGAAAAAACCCGGGGACAAAATTAGAAAACTAAGCAACACAAAAAAACCAAAAAACGTCAAAAAAATAATCCGACGAGAAGAAGAAAAGCAAAAAATAACGAAAAAGGTAAAATTAAAGAAAATATAATACTAACTACTCGTTTAGGATACAAAACGGAGCCACTTATATTATAGAAAAAACCTCTGTCATTGAAACTATCGAGTATTCTCAGTATAGAAGTATGAGTCAATAGTTTTTTAGTTAGATTATTATAATCAATTTTCAGGATATATGTAAGAATTTGGTTGCCAACAGAAATTCCATCAAGCTGGCGTTTAAAAGTTAGCAAGCTCCTTTGGGTTTAATTACCTCGAAGTTCTGAGAAGTCCTTCACTTCGCCTTTTCCAGGAACCGATCTCGGTTTAAGGTTCTAATGAGTTTGGCCAAATATTGGTACAGTGCGAATAACTCTCGAGATAATGAAAGTGGTATAAAACGAAGCGAAAATTTGGTAATTTTCAGTATATCTATTTCTTGAACAATTGTCAAATGTACACAAATAAATTTATAATGCTGAGAACAACTATTTTCTCAGTGGATAATATATATGAGGAGAAGATGGTTAGGGGTGCGGTCAGCAAATAACACAAATAAGTTTTTAAAAAACGTATCTAATAGTGCCAACGTTTCGGCCAGAATTTCTAACCTTATCAGGACATAACAACAATAACAAAAGATCAACCAATGAATAAAAAAATAATAATAATCATACTCTTTATTTATTCTGGAATTGTTCCCTTTAGAATAATATACAAGCGAAAAAATTAGGCCGTAGAGTAAAGTAAAAATTAAAAATTAAATTACAAAACGTCATAAAATATAATAATAATAACAGTGAATTCGAAAAGATAAAAATAAACAACAATAATTAACAGAATATATAAAATAAAAGGGGAAAAACGATAAAAAATCAAATACAATTAAACTAAAAATAATAAATGGAAAGGTACAATTTCTGCTAATATACATAACTACAAGTATAAACAAAAAAACTGGAGCATTAAATACAACAAATACATAAACCTTGTTTGAAACTTTCAATTGTTATTCTTCCGGAATTGGGTGGACGGAAGGTGATGGAAGATACGGGATTTGAAGGTTGGAAGGGTATTAGAATTATGAATTAAGGAGGGAATGGAATTCCATAGCGAAGAGGAGTGGATGAGGAAAGATCTACCAAAGGCTGTGGATCGGCAGTATTGCGGGAAAGCCCTGAGGATTTAAATTGAAGGATATCAGAGATGTACGATGGACGGTGGGATTGGATAATTCGGTAGAGGAAGCAAGAAAATATTTACGACGAAACGAGGAGTAAAGCCACTTCAATTCTTCATAAAATTAGAATGTTGGATACTGAGAGGAAAATCATTGATGTAAATGGCGAAAAGGATAGGGGAAAGCAATGAACCTTGAGGGACACCGTAAGGGGTCGAATCATTGATTGTGGTTTATCTGGAACCACTACGTACTGGAAACGATCGAAAAGGAAGGATTGAAACCAGCGCAAACCACTGTTCGATAGAGGAAAATTTTGTAGTTTGTAAGGATGCTGTGGTCAACCGTGTCAAATGCTTTGAAGAAATCCAGGATTAGGGATAGTTACGTTTTGGTGTTCCATGGCAGTTTGGAGGTCGTGGTTTATTTTAAAAAGAGTGGAATGTGTTGAATAGCCAGGTCGAAAGCCGGATTGGAGGGGATTGATGAGGGAACGTTCTTCTATGAAGTTTGAGAGTTGGATTTGAACAAGGCATTCTAACGGTTTGGAAAGGTTAGAGAGGAGGGGACTAGAGCGAAAGTCATTAGGTTAAGAAGGATTTGGGATTTTATTTAATGGTCGAACTAAGGCGGTTTTCCAACGAGAAGGAAATGTGACATTTTGCAAGTAATAATTGTATATATGATAAAGTATGGGGATAAGGACTGGGAGACAGGATTTAATCAACTTAACAGGAATGTTGACCGATCCATGATCGTTGGTATGGGATCTTAGAATAGCGGCTAGTAATTCTTCGAAAGATATGTGAGAAAAAAAGTTTTCAGGATTGAAGATGTTATTTGGAATGCCAGAAAGATTGATGGATCAGTAGCATGGCATGTGAAATGGTTGCTGAGATTATCAGGTGTTATTGGAAGAGATCTGAGGTTATTGGATTCTAATAGGAATAAATTTCGGAGTATTTCCTACTTGGATTTAGGATCAGGAACATGGGAGAGGGCGTGATGAATGTGAAGAGATTTAGCACGTCAAACTGCTAATTGGGTTGCATTACGGAGTAGTTTAAAATGAAAATAATCTGCAGACAAGCGGGTCCCACGAAATTTTCGTCTAGGTACTTCTCTTTGTTTTATCATTTCCTTTGTTTCCAGAGTAAGCCAAAGGGCAGTTGGACGGCGTAATGTTCGGGTTTCGAGCGGAGCATGGATATCTAACAAGTAATTCCATATGTGAAGTGAGGGTGGAAACCATAGGGTCGATGGAGTTATAGGAGTGTATAATATCCTACTGGACGGAATCAAGGTCAGGTTGAAGGGATTCAAAGGAAAGGAGATCCAAATGATTTTGGAAGTAAAGCATATGACTGGTAGGTCGTACGATATTTGGATCAGATCGTGAGAAGAGAGAAAGGGAACCGGGTGTTGCGAAGAGGAAAGGAGTTTTACTGAAGAGTCACAGATAAAAAGGTGTCAGAGGATTGTGTGTGATCTGTAGAAGAATAAGGAACGAGGTAAAGGTTGAAGGAAAATATTAGATCAGTTAGAAAGGATTTATCATAGGATTGAGAGAGAATGTTGGTGTTAAAATCACTAGTGATATTAATATTGGAATTAGTGGAAACGAGTTGAACCAGGGAGGATACGAAGGTGTTAACGAGTGGAACTCGGGGAGGTCAATAAATGACAGCAATAATAGAGGAGAGGACATGGTTGAAATTTCAACAAACATGTATTCTGCAAGAGAAATGTTAGGAGAAGGGGATGGGAGTAGGATTTTGACCTGGAGAATAACATGCACATTCAATCCAACTCCATCTCCACTGCGATCGGATCTGTCTTGTTAAAAAAAATTGTAATTGGGAAATGAAACTTGAGGGGAAGGAATAAAGGATTTAAGCCACGTTTCGGATGATGTGGAAAAAGTTATCCAGGAAGTACTCTTTGAATTCATCAAAGTGGACAATAAGGGATTGGGCATTAACGTGACAAGAACTAAGGACATGACATTGGTCATAACTGTAGTGTGGTAAATATAAAAGTAAGAAATAGGATAAAGGTGGAGTTATAGAGAATAACAATATTTTATATACGATTATATAGAATGTGACAATAATAAGAAATTGCAGGGAATTTGTTGCTTGAGTTATCGAAATTTGAAAAAAATAGTCAATAAAGTTGAGTTTTAAAAAAACAAGAGAAGTAAATAAAGGAAATTCTAAAAGTGATATAATTAAAGTGTTTAAAAAAATGAAAATAAAATATCTTCTATAAAAAAAAGAAAAGAATAACAGTACACTGTGACATGGATGCTTATGG
Organism: Halyomorpha halys; assembly: GCF_000696795.3. Classification (NCBI taxonomy): domain Eukaryota; kingdom Metazoa; phylum Arthropoda; class Insecta; order Hemiptera; family Pentatomidae; genus Halyomorpha; species Halyomorpha halys. The sequence goes on along the minus strand of NW_027115673.1, from coordinate 904,210 downwards.
TGACTGCTGGGTAGCCATCAGACTGCCTGCACCTGACTCTGCTTCCACTGAACCAGACCTACTTGAATTTTGCCACTTTCTGCTGCTGCCTGGCTAACCAGTAGAGGTGCTTCTTGGCGGGCGTCATGGCTTCGCTCACATATACTCGGTGCGTGTCGTTTTCATCCTAACCTAAATGACGAGTGGAAAAATTCCATTTGGCTCTTCTTTGCTGCACCAGCTTCTCTTAGTGTTTGACGGACGAATTTCACTCCAATCAAATGCCTACTCGAGTCCACTTGCACTCAGCAACAAATATCTTCAATATTCACTATTTTCTCCTGAATAATTAAAGTGTCTAGGGCCACAATATTTCACTGGGTATAGTCTAATGTGAGTTGTGAATCTATATTGATTTTCTCTGAAGTTTTCGCTAGTAACTAGATGAAGAGAGAAACATATACCACAGAGATGTTCACGGCACGAGTAATACTGATCTAAGACTTGTAATATAAACAGAATAATTAAAAAAAATAATTGTACAAAATGAAAATAACGATTGTATATAGCAGGGGTGGCCAACAAGCCGATCGTGAGGCCAATTTTGTTCGATCGCAATGTCTGGGGTGGAATTCCGTGTACCATGGACTTTGAAGTGATTGTAGAAGACAAAACTTTCTATAAATAGTTTCAGACATATTCCACGTGAATCAAAAGTTATTAATTATCCATGTTCTAATAATTCCCTTATACGTGAATGTTTTGGCCTTTTAAATAATTATTGTTTTTTTTACGTAGGTATATAAGCCGTATATCTGCACTTCAGTACGACGTGTATTCACTGAGTTATTGACAAATTAGCAAAAAGTTAGTCATATTATTCTTTCATGGTACATTGTCCTGGTCCTCCCCCGTCCCAAAAAACGCGAAAGTGAAATATAGAAATTATCAGCCATATTGTATTCAAATTTACAAGCAGATAGTACAAAAACTTATACATCGCAGTTGTTAAAAAATTTTAAGTTGGTAAAACCTATCTTGAAAAAGTGTCGAAAAATCGACACAAATTTTTTTAGGTAACGCATGTTCGGAATGCTGTTATCAAAAGTTGGGTCCGGAACTTCGGTATCTTCATGAGCTCATATCTCGAAAACTTAATATGGGATTTAAAAAATAGCTTTGAACTATATCTACCCATATATATTGTATAAATTGCTATGTATCTATGTGGATTTAATTGGGATGCCAGGATAATCGCTGAAGGCCATTATCCAAAAATAAGTTAATTAATTGATTATAAATTTAGTCCTAAAAAACTATTATTATAATTGGATTCCTTTCCAAAGGCTGTTTGTGTGTTTACCAGTTTACCAATTAAATACCTTTATACTTATAAAATGTTGTTACCATTAATTATATAGTATAATAAAAGGTGGTATAATGGGTTATATAATAGTATATAAACTAC
>NW_027115673.1:895119-902256 GCF_000696795.3 Halyomorpha halys | reverse complement strand
ACCAAATAAAGCCGATATTTTACAGCAGTCCAAGCTCGTCAGATCTTATTTCTCGATCTCATTTTTTTATGTTTTGCTTTTGCCGATACTTTAGTTATACCTAAACTACCATTTATTTTTATTTTTATTCTGTACATTTTTAATTTTTAATGTACAAAAAGACGGTCTCAATTGTAACAGTAACCGATAAAAACAATAGTAGCCTGCACATGGTTTAGTTTTAATATAAATAGCAATTAGGAAAAAAAAAAAAAAGAAAAAACTAAAGGGGAAATCTCATATCCATCAGCGTAGGTGCCAATAATTGGGCAATAACTCCCAAAGCGTGACCAAATCATGGCGGTAAATGCTTTCACAGAACCGCGTTTCACTTGAACAACAGTTGGGTCAGGCATGGACGGAATTTATTATCGGTAGAATTTGAATTTCAATAAAGGTCGCCTAAAGAGGCAAAAAAGCACCTATTGTTCGAGAAATGTGGGTGTAAAACGACGACCGCCTGTTCAATATGTGTCGCATATTCTCCGAAATTACAGAATACAACGCCCTTTTCCATTTCTTCTTCGGCAATTATTCTCAGTAATTAGAAATATAATATTGAAGTTTATATAACCTAAATAAATATTATCTTTTTTTTTAGCTTAATGAAATAGCTGACAGGCTAAGCTCAATATTAAATTATTAGTTGCTGTTAACCTATACTAATTTATAACAATTTACACTTCTTACTGATCAATAAGATAAATATCAAACTGAAAATTCATATACTTTCCGAAAGAAGAAACACAAAAATTTACACAAAAGCAACAAAAATGAGCTTCACAAAATTGATATTGGTCAAAATGTTCATGGATTTAAAATTCGCTCAAGAGTAGTTGCTATTAAATTAATAACGTCATTAATAAAATTAATACTCGTAACTAAATGTTATGTAACCAGTTTCCTACTTTTTTAATTGTACGAAACTCATTTTTTATTTAAAATCTTAAATAATGAGGTGTAGATAGTTGACCGTAGATTACTGATTGGAGAAGATGATCGGGGGTGCAGTCAACAAAGAAACAACATAAGTAAACAAAAAAATATTTATTTATGCCGACGTTTCGACATGATTTTCTGGTCTTCATCAGGGAGTTGTAGGCAGATATTTCTGCTAAACTGATATCATCTTCGCCAATCAATAATCTTAAATACTTTCTTAAAATTAGTTAATGTTAATAAATCATATAAATATTATCTATTATAGTGTCAAAACATTTTATTTTATTTACAAGTCCGACATTTCGGCCAATTCAGTCAGCCTCAGGGACAATCTTAATACAATTTTTGAACTAAATAATTTAAAAAAACAACTTCATGCAGGCTATTCTGCCCAGGTCAATTCAACAATTTCTCTAATTATTAATTTTCACATTAAAATTAAAATTAAAATTCTTTATCACAGTCACTTATTTGTTAAAATCACAACAATCTCAACAAATTTTTATTTTTATTTTAATGTGAAAATTGACTAATTAGAGAAATTTAACAATTGTCAATGAAGTTGTGTTTTTAAATTATAAGGTTCAAAAATTGTATTAATATTGTCCCTGTTGAAAGGCCGAATTGGCCGAAACGTTGGACTCGTAAAGAAAAGAAAATGTTTTGAGACTATTATGGATAAAATTTAAATTATTTATTTAAACTCATTTTTTGTAGTATTACTAAGTACCGTTTGGTAAAAATATTTTTAATTTCAAAGGCATTTTTTAACTAAGTGCTGTTTCAGAACTTTTTCAAATATAATAAACCAATAAAAACACAAAATTGAGGGTTATTCACAAAGATTTTTGGGCTTAACTTTTTATTAGCAAAATCACAGTAGGTATATAACAACCACTTCACCATCCTGGTTTGCTTAGCTCTCAAACGCACGGAATATTTGAAAACTACAAAGGAAACAAGAAGGTATTATGTTTTCCCAAGAATTTAAGAGAATGAATTAAACTTAGAATCTTTTATTAATTTTTAAGTTTTTCAAAAGAAGGCTCGAGGCTAAGCAGTTTCGAAATTGAAAAATAACAACCATTTCCCGCCTTCAACCTAGGTTTAATTTCCCCATCAATTTCGTTTTTTCTAGTTACCGTAGAACCTAAATACTTAAACTTATCTACCTGTTCAAACGTATTTCCTCCTATATCTATATCACCGAAATTGCTTGCATTTCTACTGCTAACCATATATTTTGTTTTATCCGTATTTAGTTCAAGTTCCTTGCTGGAGTTAATTAGCGTGGTCGTATTTAGTTCAATAGTTTCTTTGTCATCACCCAATAATACCAAATCATCTCCATACCCTAGCACCGGTATTTTACCACCCAAAGTTAAACCCTTTTCGGTATTCATCACACTTTTAATGACGTAGTATTCCAGTGATAAATTAAATACGATAGGTGATAAAAAATCACCTTGTTTTAAACCCGACCGGACCTGGAATTTCTCAGAATAATAATTACCGATTCGCACCTTATTATACGTTTCGGTCATGCACATCCGTAGATTTACTAACGTCGTTGGTATTCCCTGTTCAATCAGAATATTATACAGCTTCTGGCGGTCAATAGAATCGTAAGCCTTTTGGAAATCTATATAAAGCTGATGAACTACCCCGTTGTAAGGCGAGTCATGAGTGTTTTTAAAAATATTATTTTTTTTATTTTAAAAAAAGTTAAAGAATTTTATCATTTAACATAATAAAGTTCAATAATCAATTTTTAAAGTAGAACAAAAAATAAAATTAATAAAACATACTACAGATAATGTTGCTAGTAAATTACACCACAGTGAAACATCTTAATGGATTCTGTTCTCTATTCTCAATTTAGAAACAATAGTGTGATCTCATGTTTCACCAGAGCAAGTAGTGAGAACAAATAAGATGCAGATGAAAGGCATCAACAGAATTTTTCATGGCAAATACGGATAGTATACTCACCAATAGGCAAATGTGGGAATGCTATGTAATGAAACATTCATTGATGAACAAAAGAAAGTAACATATATGATTCTCTAGAATACATAATAATATACCTCGGCTATGTACTGCCTTGAGATTTAATTGCTGAAGGCAATTATCCAAAAATAAGTTATTAATTAATTATATATTGAGTCCTAAAAAACTATCATTCTGATTGGATTCTTTTCCAAAGGATATTTGTGTGTTTACCAGTATACCAATTAAATACCTTTATATTTGTATAATGTTGTTACTATTAATTATAAAATATAATAAGGGGTGGTATATTGGGTCATATAATTGTATATAAACTACATAAAGAGACTAAGTATTTATTTACAATTTATTACTATGATTAAAATGATTCAAACAAATCGTTGAAATAAAATATCGGTTATTACATTATTGCTTATTATTTACTTTATACTTATAGCTGCTGATTTGAATGTAGTTCAATGTAATCATGCCGTGGAATGTAGTTTCGTAGGTGTCGTCTTGTTCATAAGGGATGTTCCTGCTCCCCTCCGGCTTGTGAAGCCTGGTCCTATCTCGTCTCAGCCTTCCTCTCGACTGTCCTTTTCCCTGGTCTCCTTGTCCTGTCCCTTTTCTCCCATTTCCCTTTTGGGGCGTTATTTTTGAATCTCATTCCTCATTGGCCATAGATGACAGAACGCTCCCGAGGAAGGCGCCTCCCCCCCCCCCCAGGCCCGAGAGTGGGTGAGAAAGTTTTGACCAGGAAGGGCCTGCATCTGCTTAACTGAATTCTGATCCTTCCTCAAAAACTGTCATTTTTTTTGTAACACTTGTCGATCTAATAAGGGACTGTGGCAAACTCAACACAGATGTGCACATATCCAGGGACGCACTAAGAGGTTCCTCGAAGGCTTGACCAGGTATCAGGACAGATGGCAAAAAAAAAACATAATAAAGGACATATTGTAGTGTAATACTGGCTAATGCCTCGATTATCGTGATACATAGCACCTCTTATAATCTTATATATACCTTTATCATTTAACTTAATTAATTTCAAAAATCAATTTTACTGGCTGGAACAAAAAAAACAATCTTTATAGGTCACTTTTCCGGCTTTTAGATGCGATGGATTTTGGCGAATGAGTACCAAATGAAAGAAAATTTTATGAAGAAATGATGAATCTTAATTTTGATTCCTTAATTCTTACTAGAACTTTAATAGAAGTCATTAAAAACAGTTTAAATTGGATTTTATAGATTCAGAAAAGGAGATCATTATCCGAGGACATTCTTATGGAATGTAGACTAGGCCCTGTGTTTTGAGACCCAAAAGTGAAACATTTTTGAGATAGCACACGAAACAGGAACGGGTCAAATATCATTCAAAGGCAGAGGGCGCCATGGGATATTTACACTACATTTGAGAGAACGACTCAACAGATACACATTTCTCATGGCTCAAATTTTTCATTTCTTGCTTTAATTCCACAGTAATATTCCAAAAAATTTAAGAACAATTTGAGCTCAAAATATTTTTAATAGTTTTTTTTTTACCCAAACGGTTCAACAAATTTCCGATTTTCATGTATCAGATTATTCAGGCATGCGGGTTCCTACCGAAAATTCGTAGCTAACCTAATACATGTTTATGTACAGCGTAAGTATGAAGTTTCAGTTGGTACAATTCAGAGTTAATATAAATTTACAGATATCTGAATCTTAACTGCAAAGTTATATATTCCTGTGAGTTAACGTAACTACTTATTACTTAAACAGTTACTTAACGATAGGCTTTATAAAGTAAGCAGCTTTACCAATAGACTTTATTTATAATATTATAATATTTAATCCAATGAGCACGATATCGCTTATGAATTAAATAATAAACGCTCAAATGAATTAAAGGAAAGAAGAAAATTTATCTAATGCGAGAGTTCTCGCAGAAGCAAACTAGTAATCTCTAAATTATTAAATCAGATTATGCGTATGTGTTTGCATAATACGATTATACGAAAGACATTAAGATAAGAGCGGGTAATAGGTGCTTTCATGTAAGTGCTCTTAACAAGTTCATTATATTTCACATTACGGAGTAATAAAAATATAATATAAGACCGTTTTTTTTCAGAGAACATCAAGAGATAGCAAGGCATAAATAAAATAGAAACAAAATAATCACAGCAGTAATAATAATACTTAATTTATTCGGGGACGAGTCCCTTTAGAATAAAATAAAGAAATCAGTAGATGAGGGCTGAGGAGCCTCAGAAATACTTTCAAAAAATACAAAGAAATATAAACAGTCATAATAAAAAAAATAATTATAATTTACTTTCTCACTTTTATCAGTTTAACAATAAAAAAAAAATTAATAAATAAGAAAGAGAAAAGAAAACGATGTAAAAATAATTAAGAATGATATAATAGTTTACATACATATTTACAATTATATTAATTTACAATTTTATGGAGTCTGAATGGATAGGAAATGATTGAACAGGCGGGATTTAAAGGTAGGGTGGGCATTGGAGCGACGGATGCTGGAAGGGATGGAGTTCCATAAGGATGAGGCTCGGATAATGAACGATATATCGAAAGCAGCGGTTCGGTGGGCTCTTGTGTATAAATCTGGAGACCGTGAACGGGTACTATGGGAACGTATAGAGGGTTTGAATTGAAGGACCTCGTAGATGTATGTTGGACGGCGGGATTGGATGACATGGAAGATGAAGGAACCCAGGAAATACTTACGACGATGGCAGGATAAAGCCACTTCAACTCTGCATAAAAACGGGAAACAGAGGCGTCCCTTTGGATCCCGAAGATGTATCGTAGACAGCAATTAATCAAACGTTTTAATTTCGCCTCGAGATCTCCAGAGATACCTCCATATACTGTACAGCAATAGTCAAAGTAGGGAAATATTAGAGAAGTGACCACGAGCCTATGAGTTTCAAATGGAAATAGGTGGTGGAGGTAATTTAAACGTTTTAAAGTTGAAAAGGTACGGCGGGAGATATTGGATACATTCATTAGTAGAACAGTACACTAAAAAAAAATTAAATAAATTTAAAAAGAACTAGTACATATATTTAAAAAAACATAAATGAATAAATTAAATAGAATACACAAATAAATAGGTTAAAACAAAGAGGAATATTATCAGATAAGATATAATACAATGTCCAGTGCACAGTATCATTGCTAATACTAGTCTGATATACACTTTTTTTTATCTTGTATATGATTTAATTATTTTTGGAATGAGGAGCTAGAATGTAGGAAAAGCATGAAGGAAATGTATATATTACGAATTTTGGCTAGTATTTCTTTTTTATTCCCGAATGTTGTCAAGAAACCAATTAATAAATAGTTATAACAATTTATTAATAGCTAACGTTTTGACCTAGGCTGAAATAAAAAATTCGTCAAGGCTGAAATGAAAAAAAACAAAGAAGGTAAAGATAAAATATAAAAGTGACATGTAAATAAAACTGATTGCTAATTCATATCATTACTTTCTCATAAAAAACACTCTCTAATAAAAAAATAAACAGATAATGGTTTCCAAACCCTGAACTTCGTGGATTTAAAATACGTTGTGTATATGTGGTTCAAACCTTAGATTGGCTTTCAAAATCAGTGCATCTGTAGATGTACAGAAAGATATTCATGTTTGAATCAAATATAAAACATAAACAAAAAAAAGTTAGGAAGGGAAAGATGAATGCCAAAAATATATATTAACCGCAAAAAAAAATTAAAAATCAATAGAGACATATTCTGAATTCAATTAAAAATTTTAAGAAACCCTTCTTCTAGTATGTGATTCTATATTTTTGAAAAACATCTAATTTAAATGTGTGAAATGGATTAGTGGTTTAATCTGCAATCAAAACGGTGCATGAGTTGTTAACACATTTTTAGGAGATTTAGACTCAGACACATTGTTTGTATGTCTTCGTTTGTTTAGTCTAGACTTAATAAATAATTTTTTATTAAATAAAACCACAAATTGTATCCAATACTGTCTCAACACTTTATTTCTTATTAGTCCAACGTTTCGGCTATTCCAGCCATCTTCAAGGACATCTAAATATTACAACAGCTTATATTATATCTTTATTTTTAAACATTTATAACCATCATTATTCACTATATAATATA
>NW_027115673.1:892382-893693 GCF_000696795.3 Halyomorpha halys | reverse complement strand
ATAAATAAATAAATAAATTCTCACCTTATAGTTTATAATTTAATATATATTAAAACAAATCCTCCATTTTGTTAGCTCTGATGAAGCCCTGTAACATGCGGTGAAAAGTTGGCTCATAATAAATAGTTTATTTTCCAGTTATTTTGACCTTTTATTATTTTTTTCTTATTTTGGTAGGATATTATTTGCATAATGTAGTAACTTTAATTTCCATTGTAACTTTAATTTTTTTTTTTTTGGTGGGAGAACGAGGAAGGAGTTGAAGTTTTTATAAGTATCTCTAAGAGAAATGCCATAAATAAACGAGTATGAGAAATCGTAATGCTTTATGCCTCCTTCAGGGACAAAGAAGCTCTTATCGAGTCAGGATAATAACAGTGAAATAAATGCTGTAGTTCTTCGTTATTTCGTCCCAATGAAACTTTTGTCCTTTAAGAAACAGAAAGGACTCAATCGAAGACCAACAAGGTTTGCCGCTAAGGACTGCAAAGGATGTGTCTTCATCAACACCGTCTTTAATTGGACTACGTGCTCGGACTTGGCCAGTGAAGGATAATTTACCTCACACCTTTCTAAGCTACTTGAGTGTGTACCAAGTATCCATCCTAAACCAGACAAATAAACCTAATTGGTTAGAGAAATCTTTTGAAAAATACTATGCATGATAAAATTAAAAAATGACGCGTTCATTTATTATAATTAAAATTAGTGACCTTAGGACACCAATAGAAATATTTCTCACTGATGTTATTTTTAGCCTAACTTAAAATTAAAAAAATGGCTAACATATGGAAAAATAGAGTAATTTCAATCTTGCATAAGACTATATGAATTTATAAGTATTGATCGGATTCTTTTCGGTTATGTTAATTATATATGTACGAAATTGTCTTTACTAGCTAAATAGTATATTTCTAGAGAAATTTAAATTCAAAAACTGTCTTTAACTACTAATTCTTTATTATTATAAGATGTTTAGCTTTTCAACGGATTATTATATCAGGTTGTAAAATAAGTTCGTAGCGTTTTTTACTGGTGATTTCAATAAAAACTTCAGACTCTTGTAAATATTTTAATCAATTATATATGAGCCATTATGATCTATTAAATATTGCCATCTTTCAGGTACTTTTTTAATTCCGTCTTTCCAGAACTTCCCAGATTTTTGGGCAAAGAACTCCTGTATGTGCGTTTTGCAGTCTTTCGACGAATTAATATATTCCTCGTTAAGAAAGTTTTGAAGGGCCCGAAATAAGTGAAAATCTGTTCGGGCAAGGTTTTGGGTGAGGGATCATATCCCAGCCAAACTCC
>NW_027115673.1:891174-892332 GCF_000696795.3 Halyomorpha halys | reverse complement strand
TAAGAAAGTTTTGAAGGGCCCGAAATAAGTGAAAATCTGTTCGGGCAAGGTTTTGGGTGAGGGATCATATCCCAGCCAAACTCCAATAATTTCTGCCGGGTCTGCAGAGACACGAATATCTTTTTTTAAAAAAGTAAAAAAAATATTTTATCAATAAAAATAATTACCTAATGGTTCTTTTATTATGGTTACACTCGGTTGCTAAGGAAACATTACATGATTAACACATCTGACTACAAAATTTTATCAATTTAATGTTTGTACAAAATTAAATTCAGAATAAATACTTAAATTAATTATTAAGCATTGATAATGTGAGAAGTCATTGTTATTTTAATGATGTGGGAAGTTTTATATATTTTATATGTAAAGATTCATGATTTATTTGATAAATCTAAATTAAGAATTATTTATAAATAATACTTTTGAATTTTTATACGTTTTTTATTGACATAATAATCCATTGTGTAAATAACATTTATTTAATTTGTGAAACGTGTTATTTTATGCAAACAAAGTAGATTAAATTTTTAAAGGCTATAAAACTAATTTGCAATTATTTTCTACCAATAAAAATACAGTAAGTGATAATTAAAAAGAAAAGATATTGTGGTATGTTCTCTATTATTATCCGGTGCCACTCAGTTAACTATCCTTCTCGCTATAGGAAGATATTCAATTTAAAAATAAATGCAATTTATTTTTTTATAATCACACTATATTTTCCTTACTCATTAGTTTTGTTTTTTCAAAGCCCCTATTTGAAATAAAGTTATGTGTTTAACAGTGTCTGTGTAGTGGGGTATTGTTTTTATCTGAAATGTTGTTTTAAAATGTAACAACCATTCAGATAAAAACCACACCCCACTACACAGACACTGTTAAACACATAACTTTATTTCAAATAGGGACTTTGAAAAAAAAAATAATCACAAATTTACTTAAATGATTAATATGATCGTATGGATAGCATGATTAAACAATAAATTATATTATTATAATCATGATCAATAGAATTGTTATAATGTTGGAGCAGAAAAATATCGAAGACAATGTAACCGCAGTTCTGGAGGAGAAATAATTATGGAGAATCATTAAAAGATATAACCAAAAACAGTGCTGAACTTTAGTCAAGATACAACCACAAGTACTTTATAA
>NW_027115673.1:886273-890400 GCF_000696795.3 Halyomorpha halys | reverse complement strand
AATTTTCCCTCATTGAAAACAAAGTTCTAGAAATTAGAGTCTTAATGATACTTTCTTTGCTGGGATCGTCCTACAGAGTAGCTCAAAGATGGTAGAGCTGTCAAAAATTAATCCCAGTCAGTACTCTAATACATTAAACACAAAACAAAAAATAATACGTCTTTTTTGTTATATGTGCCACTATTCAAGTTGCGAAATACAGCTATAAACATTTGTTCATAATCAATAACATTATTAAATCGCAAAATAAAAATTACTCAGGACCAGCCAGAAGTTATTCGAGGACCTGACTTGTGCAGGTTTATTCCAACAACCAATTTGAACAGTTATTAAACTGGCAGGTGCTTGTCAAGTACAGGTTATGGAATAAAAAAATTCTCCATGCTCCAGTAGGTTTTTTTTTTTTTTTACAATAAAAAGTCCTAATTCAACTGACTAACCCGAAAAAGATAGAATATCAAAAATATATTTTCATGGAAGAATTGAAAAATAAAATAGAAAGAAAACTTTGAAAATAATGAAATATATAAAATGAGATTTTCAAGACATAAATTTCCTTTTATATTTGAAAAATCTAAAAAAAAAAAAAAAATAGACAGCAAGAAACATTTTTAATACATTTTAAAAACATTAAGTTCTCTGAGACATAATAGGGCAATAACCTAAGCCAGGAACTAGAGGTAGGTAAAGTTTACTCGGAGCTTAAATCGCGTGACCAGAATCGTGCTCTAGTACACTGCATCATTTAGCTCTTTCCTTTCTTAAAGCTTAAAGGGACTTAGTTGGGTGTATGAGGCTATAAAGTACTTCAACTTTAGTTATATAATACTTAAATGGAGGAGGATAAAAACATTTAAAAAAATTAAAACGCAGCTAAGCATAACGCGATGGTTATTACAATAGTAAAAAATAATTTATTTTTTTTATTCTATTATAAACTAAAATCTCCACTTGTTACTTAAATAGTTAAAACTAATTAATAAATAGTGGTATATAAAGAACATATAAATAAAAGTAGAAATTAGTGTATTGTTTTTCGACTGATACTCAATTGTTGAGTATATTCATCTCTTTGTGGTCCATAAAAACAGTTTTTTCTTTATATTTGTTTGTTTTTAATATTACAAGGGAATTAGCTCTGAGGACATCTGATATTATTTATCTTTTTTTTTGTTAAACATCTTAACATATTTATTTACGTTTTTATTCAACTTATTAATCCATTTGTTTTTTTCTAAATTTATTTATTATTTAATTGTTTTTAAATTATTTTATTTACTGATGTGGGTATTTTATTTTTGATAAATTTTAGATTTTAAGACTCTAACATAAACAGGAATATTTTGAAAGGATATGAATAAAAGAAAGATGGTTTAAAAGATGTTGAAAGATATAACAGCTTTTGGGATAAGTATAATAGAAGTATATAAGTATAAAAGAGGGATAAGTATAGAAGAATTTTTACAAAAGAGAAGAAAGTGAGGTGGTACGTAGGATTCAATCATAGAGGTATGTAAGGTTGACAAAGGACCTGATGAGTAAAAAGATTAGGGGGTTTTCGTAAAAGATATTTTCTGTCAGAAGGAATTACTCCTCTAGGAGGTATGAAGAGTTGAATTGGTGACATAAAGAATGGATAATGGATGAAAAGTCAATATATCCTATATCTGTTTGGTGAATCTCTCTACTACATCTTCATAAAACACTGCCCGAAAAGATAATTAGAATTTGAATTTATTTTAATGGTATTCCACAAGGAATTGTTTTGAGTAGAAGAGTAGAGTAGGTAGGAATTGAAGGATTAGAAACGAATGGTGGCGTAGCTCCCGCTTCAATTGTAAACGAATTTTAAAGTGGTCTTTCATAACTCACGTTAAAGTACATGTTAAAGTACGTAAAGTACACGTTACGTACTTACGTACGTACGTTAAGTACACGTACACGTACGTACGTACGTACGTTAAGAACACGTACACGTACGTCAAAGTACTCAGGTTAAAGTACGTAGTTAAAGAGGCCAACCAAATTCTCAAAATTCCATATAAACCTTTCTAACCTTAGGTTCAATCCTTATCTAGTTCCACCTATCCCTACAATCCACCTCGATGGTTGAAACGGCAGTGGCCAAGAGACTTATTGTAAAATAAAAATGGACAATTGGAGTTCTGGAAATATTCTAGTCATATTCTCTACTCAAGAGTGTTTGCGGTTTAAGCGCACTTGCTCATTACCAGTGATGCGGCGAGAGGGATGCGCTGGGATCTTATGAGGTCTGCTCTACCCCTCACATGGGCTCAGGTCGATTGTGTATATATTGTATATAGGAGTGTAAATGTGACTAGAAATTCTTTTATTTTTATCATTATTTTATTTATTTATTTTTTCATGTACATAGTTTTATTATGTTCTTTTTTTTTATCCTCCTGTTTGTATATACTTTAAGAGAGATCTTATTTATTTTTATGTGCTTTTTTCCATTTATTTAATGTTCATTCTTATTTTATTTTATTTTAGTAAGAATGTGATCATTTATCACTTTTACTTATTGCCCACAACGGTTTGACAGATTGTACCTATCTATCTAAAAAAGTGTGATTTAGTGACGTCGTAGAAAACTTCTTGAATCCTACATATTTTTCAGTTTTCGATCGGAACAACAAAGTTAGATTTAATGAATTTTATTTATCAAAAGAATATCTATCTATGTGAAGGCTTGAGATGCGGAAGCATTACTTTTATCTCAATTCAAAAAATATTTTCCCTTCACCTTATTATAACGAAAAAAAAAATACATATCTTACTTAAAAATCGTAAAACCAATCGTGTAAATCCACCAATCGTAAAAATCGTGTACCCAAGAAAAGCCGACTAAATCGAAAACAGGCAGATTCTGCACCTAAAATCAATCAGAAACGCCTCTATCCTCTGATTTTATGAAAAATTGAAATGGCTTTACCCCTCCTTCCGTCGTAAATATTTTCTTGATTCCTGCCTCTACCAAGTTATCCAATCCCACCGTGCATCTTACATCTCTGATATCATATGTCAATAGTAATGTACTAACTTTGTAAATTCAGTGTAAATGACCCTAGTGGTCGAAATACTTAAATAAATAAATAAATCTCTGATATCTTTCGATTTAAATTCAGTGCATTCCCGCAATACTCGCTCACGGCCTTCAGACTTATACGTAACTCCCCATCGAACCGCAGTCTTTGGTAGATCTTTTCACATCCCTATGGAATTCTATTCCCTCCTTCATTCGTAGTTCTAATACCCTTCCAACCTTCAAATCCCGCATCTTCGGTCGCCTTCTGTCCACCTATTTCCAGGAGAATAACAAATGAAAGTTTCAAACAAGGTTTATATATTTTCTGTACTCAATGTTTCAGACTTGCGTTTATTCTTGCAATTATGTATATTAGCAGACATTGTAACTTTCCATTCATTATTTTTAGTTTAATTATATTTGATTGGAGAAGTTTGTCGGGAGGTGCGGTCAGCAAAGAACAACATAAATAAACAAAACCATATTTATTTATTTTATACCGACGTTTCGACCTGAGTTTCAGGTCTTCATCAGGGCTATAGAACAAAAGAGATAACAACAACATTTAGAGAAACATAAAATTGAAAAGAAATAGTATACAAACAAATTTGGAATTATACAAAATATTGAATTGAATCATAAATGATAAAAAAATTGATAACTGATAATTGAATAGTAAAAAATAAATTGATTGATAATCGTGGAATGAGATGGTAGTAAATTGAAAACAGTGGAAGATGAAATATAATATAACGTCGGCATAAAATAAATAAATATGGTTCTGTTTATTCATCTTCCACTGTTTTCAAACTATTACCATCTAATTCCACGATTATCAATCAATTTATTTTTTACTATTCAATTATTAGATGTACATTTTTTACTATTTATGATTCAATTCAATATTTTGTATAATTCCAAATTTTTTTGTATACTATTCCTTTTCAATTTTATGTTTCTCTAAATGTTGTTGTTATCCCTTTTGTTCTATAGCCCTGATGAAGACCTGAAACTCAGGTCGAAACGTCGACATAATTGTACTTTGCTGACCGCACCTCCCGACAAACTTCTCCAATCA
>NW_027115673.1:882186-885901 GCF_000696795.3 Halyomorpha halys | reverse complement strand
AGGACAACATTTGATAAATGTGATAGACTTACTATCATTCAGTTATTAATGATATGTTAACAAGATATAACTGTCGCTGTGACAGTTCTGGATATTAAAAAACAAAAACAAAAAAACAGGCAGATGTGTCCAGTAATAAAGTAGCTACGGCTACGATGCCAACATTAAAAATACCCGCGGTCAGAGAAATATCCAGTTTTCAGAGCGAGTCGTGTTGTGCTACATCGTTTGCTTCAATGATAAATGGTCCTCCCGAGATACTGAATACACACAGGGTTTTGGAGGAATCACTAATTTATTATCATCAAATGAATGATACGTCCATATATTCATTACGAAATAATGTTTTTTTCTTATTTAATCATTAGTAAGATAGTAAGCTAATTATGTAATGATAAGAGACATGTTGGATAATCAGAGAAATTCAATAAGAACAAAATATTACCCATTTATCTTTTTTTTTAATATAATATAATGAAATACACAGATGAACATGTTTGCATATGCATACTGAATGACCTCTCGGGAACATTATTAATACCATTATATCAATATTAGAATATATAAGCTCATTTTATAGCAATAGTAAATATTAAAAAATATATATAAATAACGTAAAATTAAGGAAAAAAGAAAAAAAGATTCGATAAGAGTAAGTGTCATTAATTGATGTGATAAAGATGTAAATAAATCCAATTATTATTCGTACATATCTGTTACCTTAAGAATAAATTAATCAGATATTTTTGGAACGTGAGAGCTATTATGGTTTAATAAATTTCCCAAATGATATGGTAATCTGGTGCCTATTGAACGCCTGCAGTCTGTGTTAAACAGTTAGTGGTACTTTACACTGTCAACATGGTGGTCTAGAGGTTCCTGTCAGTATGTATTCTTTAGTAAGTCGAGTGTGTCCAATACTTCAGTATTACTTCGTATCGTCTGCAGCTTTGTAGTGATGTCTTCCATGGAAGTACAGTATTCTTAATTTGTTGCAGGCCTACCTTCTACGCCATAACCCCTGATGAGACCTGAAACTCAGGTCGAAACGTTCTTTGCTGACTGTACCCCCCGACAACCTTCTCCAATCTTAATTGGTTTTATGTTGAGTTAGTCCAAGTTGACTGCTATTTATTTAATATTTTTATCGTCATCAAAGAATAAAGGTCATTTTGGGGAAAATCAAAGCAGTTAGATTGTGGGATCAATATATATATATATATAATAAGTAAATCAGAACATGATAATCTGGAACCACTCAATGATGGTACTTCAGTCATTCTTTTAGTACTAAGGGGTTTGGGCGCGTAAGGAATTTAGAATAAAAGGAGGTTTATCTATTTCGGGCCAAGTCTTCAACGAATAGGATGTTTTAGGATGTGAGGTCTTTATGGATGATTTTATGTGACGTAATAAAGAAGATCAAGGATTTTGGATTTTAAAGATTGGATACGAGAGAAATTTGATGGTTTGATTGAGCCCCAAAAGCTTAATAGGTCTAATTATCATAGTCATATATGAGTTTTTTTTTTAGAAAATAGGAAGTTTAGCAGGTGTTGTAGTAATCGGAATCTATGAGCAGTTTCTAGTCGTTTCAGTCTAGTATAGGGATAGTCTAAGTAAGTCTCTTGTCAAGATGGAGTTTAAAGTAGCGAATATGTTCAACAGGCTTTGGTAGGATATTAAAAGAATATACAGTAGGGTAGAAGAATTGAGGTTTACGACGGAGAGTAAAGATGATCTTATGGGATTCGTTAGGATTATTTTTACTAACCAATTGTAACATTCTTCAATAGATGTTATGTGTGACTACAGAGTGTGATGCAGTAGAAGAACAATTGTTTACAGACAGTATACATGTATGATCAGCATGTGTCGTTAGGACTGTGTTAGGGTATATAAACCGTATAGAGCCAACAATTTATTTCTTATTTTTATAAGATCAATTATCTTATTTTTAATTTAAATTTATTTTTTATTTCTATTTATAATTTTTTTATAAGCTACAGTCTTAGAACCTAATAACAGTTGAAATAATTTGAGGGAGCTAATATACAATATTTATATACTTCCATAAAAAATGTTATTTTATATATATGTACATACATACATATAAATACTCTTGTTTTACAAGCAGGTTAAATGAAATAGTGTTCTGAAGTGACAGAATTGTCACGATAGAAAGTCGCTACCGTCAATACACAAGGGGTATTCATGATATTTAGTTTAACATGTTAAAGTGTGTTAAATGGAAAAACTGATGTTAAATGGAGAAATATTTCTTTATTTTACCATTTAAAAGCGATATAACATATAACATGGTTGAGAGTCTCTTAATAGGCATGCTAAATAGAGAATGACGTCACGCAACAACTGAGCTCGTCATCGTTTTGTTTTTTGTGTTAGGTTACTTGCTTGTAGTTTCTGCTATGATTGTCTTATTGTTTTGGATGTTTATAAAACTAGTAAAGCCATGGCTGACAATAATAATGCAATGACAGTTGTCAATTAGCTCATCTTCATTATCTTTTTCACAATTTAGAAGATCAACAAGACACTCAATAGCCAAACTTTCACACAACTTCCACCTTTCTCTCAATTTAGACATGTAGTAATAAATCACTTAAATCAAAACTTAGAAGTAAACAATAACATGAAGTTTTGTAAGGAAAGGTTATAAAACAAGTTGCTCAGAAAATCTACTAGGCACTCTTATGCATTTACCATTTAACATGACTTTAAATAGGGCTGCTCACAATCCTATACTTATAAAATTTAACATGACAAAACATTTTACAGTTAACACAACATCATGAATGCCCTAGTAAATATTCTCACGACAAATATAGCTTTGCAACAAAGCTATGGCAGCAATACACTGTCAGCCTGCAAACAGGCTTTGATGCTGTTTCCACTCTTTAAATTGAAAAAAAAAAAAAACTGAAATGTATTGCTTGTAGAAATTTTTGCTCTTAGTAACTAAACAACATTTCATAAATTCAAGAAAATATAAGTTCTTTTAAATATTATGTAATACAGTTCAAGAAATATTAATCAAAGTTTATATGTTCTTAACAGTTTTAAAAACGCACCTGCCTAGATCGTTGTACATGATTCATTTTTACCCACCTTACCTTTTTTGTGCATTATTGACTTATTGAGTGCAATTTAACTTTTGTATGAACTCAAGGTGGTTTTGTTTCGGTTGACGAAACAAACATTTGTGCGCAAATTTCACTAGGAATAAAACTGATTCGGACAATAGGGCTTATCCATCCTAGTTATATGGATAAGGACATTTAGTCCATAAAAGGTATCCTTTCGTCCGTTCAATAAATGCTTTTTTGAATCCTAGACCATTCGGTCACTGTTCGCCGTCTTTGAATTCCTGATTGTTTACAGAAATATAAGAAATAGGAAAAACTAAACTAGAACAAACTGGTTATCATTTATACCGAACTAGATATTGATCAGTACATAACCTATATACATAGATATATTATGTCTGCTATTTATAAAGAAGTGACTGTTAATGAAAATAATTAGGGTTTGTATAATTTTGAGGAATGCATGAACTATTGCATCAGTATCACACATTTAATTTATCACTTTCGATTTCATTCGAATAGTAGAAGAGGTCTTGAGCGCGTTGTTGAATGTAAGAGTAGATATAATCGATTATTGACAATCGACTGTTCAAACAATCGGCACTGGC
>NW_027115673.1:878012-881956 GCF_000696795.3 Halyomorpha halys | reverse complement strand
AAATGTTTTCGTATTTTCCAGTCAATGTTAATAATCAGTTTTTACTTTAACTTACCTGTATTTAAAAGGAATAAGATCAATTCAAAAAGCTTAGAGCTCATTAAATGTTGATTTGTGGATATAAAAAAAAATTGTGTCATCAGTATTGACAACATTCTGTTGAAGATCAGATTTCTGTCTTTTTTTTTACCAGTTGTTTTTTTTTATCTACAGATCTTGTATATCGTTGGCCGCCCGAACCAGCCTTCTCCACACCTGCCTGCATTGGGCTAATGCTCTTCAGTTTGCTGAATATAGCTCTTTTGCATCTTTGATAATTTGGTTGTTGGCCTACCAATCTTGACAACTATACTAGTATTCAATGGTTTTTAGAGGCATCTGATGGATTGCTTCGAATCACATATGCTCCCCATCTTAACCTCCTTGCCTTCATGTCATGAGATATTGACTGACTAGTCTCCGCAAGCAGTTCACTATTAGTTCGTCTCCTCCATGTGTTAAGGCTCTGATCCTAGATCGCTCCGGTAATTGTATGAAGGACGTTCCTTCCAAATTTCTCGATCCTGCTTTCTAGCGTACCTGTTATAGTACAAGAGCCCAAGAGGAGAAAAAAGGCAGTTATCTCATCCCAATTTTTTATTACTTTGATGAAAACTATGTATAATTACTAGTCAAAATCGATGAGTCTGCCAAGTATAAGGTAGGAGGGATAAAAAATGGCGGCTGTTTGAAAGCGATAAAATAAATTAATTTTTCATTCCGAGCTCTATATTATAAATAGTAGAAACAACACAAGAAAACCTAAGAGAACGTCATTTGAATATGAACAAATTTGCTAAAATATGAGCCCTAAAAGAGATATTTACGTTAAATAGTTCTCGAGATATAGCTTTTTAAAAAGCAACATTTCAAAAAAATGTTGTATTGAGCGTACTGAATGATCAGTGGTTAGTGAATTTATTTTGTAAAATTTATACCACAAAAACAATTTGACGTACAGATGTCTATTAGCACTCAAATCTAAGCGGGTTTAATGTGCTATAAAGTAGTTTATGATGTTTATCTTGGTAGGAGTAATAGTTTTCATGAAATTTCCTAATATATATTGATTTTTAGTTGTTCGGACAAATTTTTATTTGCCAAATTTATATTGATATGCGATTATCATAAACACTACTACCCCTACGATATGAAAATTTGTCTGAACAACTATAAATCAATTTATTTTAGCATATATCATGAAAACTACTATTCCTACGAAGGTAAAGGTCATAAACTTCTTTATAGCCCATTATACCAGCTTTAATTTGAGTGTTAATAGACATCTGTACGTCAGATAGTTCCTGAGATATAGATTTCTCAAAATAAATTAACTAACTACTAATCTTTCAGTAGATTTTTAAGATTTCTACATCTCGAGAACTATTGGACTTAACTAGCTCTTTTAAGGCTAATATTTCAGCAAATTTACTCTCTCTTCTTTAAATAATGCTCTTAAGTTGCCTAGAGGTGTTGGTAGTCTTTAAGTTGTACAGATCCGAATGAAAAATTAGTGTTTTTTAAGGCTTTGAAACAGCCGCCATTTTTTATTCCCCCTACCTATACTTGGCAGGCTCATCAATTTTGACGATTAATTATACATAGTTTTCTTTAAAGTAATCCAAAATTGGGGTGAGATAACTGCCTTTTTTTCTTCCCAGCTCTTGTCCTATCAGAGCTAAGGTTTTGCAGCGGTGTATCAGAGCTTGTTTATCATAAATATTTTTCGGGATTTCAGGATTCTCGACAGAGAGAAGAAGGTTATACGCTGGTCTGTATCAGTCTATGTTTATTTTGTGGAGCCGAGGTGTTTGAAACTGTCTACTTTCGGAAACGATTCCCAATCCACGCGGGCTATGTCGTTATGGTGTATTTTTTGGTTTACTCTGTTTTATTTTCATTTACTTGTAAGCCGATTTACTCTGTTTCTCAGATCAGAGTCTTTGTAACCATTGCTGACTTCCTTGAATCACAATATCGTCCGTGTCCTCCAGGATTTTGTGTTTAATTCTGACAAGTACCCAACCAATGTTACGAGATGTTCATTCAATCACAAAGTTGAACATCATTGACGAGAGCCCATCTCCCTCCCCCCCACTCCCAGCCAATGTCTCAGACATCTTCTGACTTCAAAGGCTTCAGATGCTTCTCCTTGTATCAGAACTATGCATTCAGGATCATTCGCAAACACGTTTTTCAGTCTCACCAAATTTCCAGTTATATCCAGCTCAGTCGCGATCTTCCAGACAGTTTTTGTATACAGAATCATAGAATGCTTTGAAAGCAAAATTCCTTTCGCTTATGCATACGGAAAACTCCTTCCTGGATACAGGAATAATCAACAACGGCTCATACCGCAGATTCTATTCTAGAATGACAAATCATTAACCTCAAAATATACGTAAATACGAGTCAATAAAAATCTCGAGAAAAAGAATAATTTCGGTGTACAAATACAAAAACAAATAAGAGAATACATGTTAGAAGAAATAACGATAAAATTAGTTATAATAAGCTATGTAGGTACTTAGCAAAATGTTTTTTCTGTATTAAATTTCTTTAAAATAATTATCATACAGCAACAAAAACTGTATTATTTAAAGCTCAAAATAAATTGATAATATAACAGATGGCACATCGTATATCACAACTTGTAGGTTTAATATGATCAATCCGTTTCCCTACTTTGGCAGTTGGAACTCGTACACCAGCGGTTCAATGAAGAGAGAAATCAACAATGAATTTTACAACTGATCTAAAGTTGGTTCTAATTTTTATCGTGTAGGTACACGTATTTATTTAAACACTCGGGTGATAACATTAAACTAATTCATTGTTATTAATTACCTATACAAATAACCTAGTAAAAGGGTCAGGTACCAAACTATTTATGACTTCATAAACGTCTTATGAACATGTTATAACTAGAAACTAATGGAATAGATATAAGTAATATAAAAAGATATATATTATTTTTATCTGATTAATTAGTTATCAATTTCAAATAAATAAAATAATCCCATTTCGTTATTATTACATCACTATTAGAATATTTTAACACATAAAAAAAATCAAAACAATATTAATATCAGTGTCAGTTAATTCAGAAACCCAATCCATATATGTTTTAATTAATATATATATATATACTGGATATAACTTTTGATTTTAGTTGTAAAAACTAGTATTTTTAATCGGTGTACCAATAGAAGGAAAACGCTTGCCGCCATGATGGTTTCATATATGACGTCATTTAGACATAAACAAGGAACACATTTAAGCTGTATTTAAATTATTGCGTATTTTTCCGTTAGTAATAATTTTCATTATTTTTATTTAAAACAACCATTCAGTTCCATAAAGGCAGAAAGTATAATTTTGTTATGAATCGATACTTTTTGCAACCAACACGGATTTCTGTTCTTCATGGTTGTACACAATGGATGTTTTCCTTTTTCACCTGTTACGCAAGTAACTTAATTAATTTTAGATATTACAAGAAATTGCCTTACCTAATCCCTCAAATCATTTAATGCAGTACGACTTCAATTTGTAAGAGGAATAAAATAATTGTAAGTACGCATATTGGTTAATACATGATTCAAATGGAGGTTTTTAACTAAATTAAACTAGATAATGAGCACAATTATACCAACATGATCGAAAACTTGGGAAAAACTGTTTGCTTCATATGGGTGCCGGGTCACGTGGGGATCACTGGAAATGAACTGGCGGACATTGCAGCTAAACAAGCACTTGCTCTTCCAGGTCAGGGCGCAGCCATTCTGACACCACAAGAAATAAGGCTTCCAATGAAAGAAGAGATATCATCTAGTTGGCAAGCCATGTGGGATGAAAGCCCGCCAAGCAAATTAAAAACTATCAAAAAAACCACTAAACCATGG
>NW_027115673.1:874350-877962 GCF_000696795.3 Halyomorpha halys | reverse complement strand
TGTTCTTCATGGTTGTACACAATGGATGTTTTCCTTTTTCACCTGTTACGCAAGTAACTTAATTAATTTTAGATATTACAAGAAATTGCCTTACCAAAGACACAATCCCTCAAAACATATAACGCAGTACGACTTCAATTTGAAAGAGGAATAAAATAACTGTAAGTACGCATATTGGTTAATATATGATTCAAATGGAGGTTTTAACTAAATTAAACTAGATAATGAAGGAGAAGCCAAATAAGAAACAAGTGGGTTTGGGAAGTTTATAATGGAGGGATTGGTATCTGGTTCAGGCTAAATCGGCAACATATGGAACATGAGGTCCAGATGGATGATTTTATTCAATCAATGCTCTTTACAATTATGGATTTTGGACTGTAAGAATTGGATTCGGTAGGAATTTGATGGTTTAGTGGAGCCCCAAAGCTCAACTACGTATGTCCTGGGAACTGTTTCATAATAAAGTACAAATTAATACTATTAGTCTAGTAGATTTATCTTAATTCAATTACACAGACTTGTACAATAGTATCTTCTACTTTAGTATTTTTTAATTCTTGTAATATCTCTAATAGCCCTCCCTATCATGAAAAAAATAAGTATTAGTATTTTTTTATGAGAGAGGGCTCAGAAAGGCCTTATAATAGTCCTGTAACATAAGTCTTTTGTAACATTCCCATCTTAAATGCTGTAATGCTATAACCTCAATTATATTTATCGGGGACTGTTTCCTCAATTCAGCGGCGTGTAGGCTAATCATTTATAATTATATAAAATTAATAGTAAAGAAGAAAACACTTCAACATTTTTTAAAACTTTATAACTATTTTTAGAATTAGCTCCTGAAGATAGATGGACCGTACAAAACGTCAACAGGATAATTTTATTGAAGTGAAATTGATAAAATAAAGAATTGAATTAAGAAGAATATTTAATTCCTCAGACAGAAAATTCCATTTTTGTTTTATTTTTTATACACGTTTTTATTTCCCCTTTTTACGTTTATAGATTCTATCTTATTTTTACATTCCCAATGCCACTACGTTAGAAAAGTACTGTAATAGGATCAAATTCAGGTTTCAATGGCTCAACGTCATCATGGGTGAAAAGGAATGGAAAGATTTCCTTACGCATATGCATGAACAAAAAATGAAAAAAAGATGGTAATGAACAAAAGACAAAAAGGAACCTATTCTGAGCCACAAGAGATAGAATGATTCCCTTAACACATCGAACACGGACAGATATATCAGATCAGACTTTTGAATGACAATTTCTCTTAATACTGGTTTAGGTTCAGTGTGATAATCATGGACAAAATTAAGAGAGTTGAAAAAACCACAGATCCTCACTGCTTTAATTGTAAGAGATTCCTTCAAAAGTTATATTTAAATGTTCTCAGCCTTTTAATACAACAGCCACCTTGATACCCTTCCAAGTCCTATTAGTCTGCTTTCATTGAAACATAGCTCACTCTGGTTGATTCGTTACAATTAAAGATAAATTGCCTAATAGAAGTAACATACACAGGGTATGGTTGCGATCTAAAGGGCATTTCTTCCCTTTACTCGGCAATTATTCAAACGTTTTGGAACTGTGTGGCAATTCTAAGAATTGAGATTAATATTTTAAGAAGATAGGCTCGAGATCTTCTCATTTAGAAATGTTTTTGGAGTTCTATCAATGGGTTGATTCTCCACATGTTTTTATCATGTCATAATATCACAGCAAATTTACTTGATGTGTATATATGTATACAGTTGTAAATATCAATAAATATATTATTAAAAAAAAAAATTTAATATTTAATACACTCTAATAAAAATATTGATACAAAGCATACAAAAGGAAGGAAATTTGGATTTCATGTTTGTTGTCATTTTTTTCCGATTCTTATTTGGTGACGCTAGAGAGCCGTATATGGATACATTCCTTATACGTAATATACGTAGATATTGTTACAAATACCTTCTAGAGAATGGAAGAATGTATCTATTTGGAATCTCAGGTTAATTCCTATTGTGAAGGGAGAATCCAGAATGCGATATGTTTACATGGACTTATGTGACAGCGAACTGAATGCCAAGCTAATTTAACTGTATCGGGATGTTGGTGTGGTTTGATTCTCATTATAGTATACCATCTCCGACTGGAATGGAACTGGGAATTTAGAATGTCTAAAAATCAGGTCCTGAAAAAAAAATTCTTTAAGACGAAATCCATGATAAATTAAAGAGAGCACTACCTATCTTATATGAAAGAGCCAAACCTAACTAAAATAATTTTATTTTTCCATAGAAAACAACTAATAGATTACAACCACAAAGTATAAAATAGTAACAAATGATTCATTATTTCAAGCATATTTAGAGGAGGGAAAAACAGTGGATTTGATTTGGTCCGTTACGGACGAAGTGTACTATCTCGTCCATCCCAGGCAAAATAAATTTGTAAAAATAATAAAATTCCCTTAAAACTTGTCTTTCCTTGTATGTAAGGCAGTTTACAAATTCCTATCGGTTTTCTTGATGAAAGATATGATTAATTCAAATTAAATTATACTACATTAAGTCCATTTGGTCTAGCTGACTGGAAAATATAAAAAATTCTGGGGAAAAAAATGGTGTAAAGAGTGGAATAAAACTGTAATAAATTTTCACTCTGTGGAAAACACAGCATCGTATAGACACAGAGAAAATGCAATACATCTCCCTTTTGCCATCTACACTAATGACCTTCCCATCCTTATCCGACATTCTCAATACCATTTGTACGCGGATGATTTCCAAATTTACCTTTCCTTCCCACCTTCTAACCTATTAGTTGCTACGGAGAAGCTTCAAGAAGACTTGAATCAAATTAGCCAGTGAGCACAAGAAAACAAACTTAAGTTGAATGCAGAGGCAATCGTAATAGGATCCAATTACCTCCTGAAAATTATTCCTCATATTCCAATCTTATTCCTAAACAACAATCCTACATATACATATACATAAACAACAATACAATTCCATCCATACGTTAAAAACCTTGGTGTCACTATAGACCAAACTCTCTCCTGGAAAAACCACGTCTCCGATATTTCCCGTCGTACCTTCTCCACCCTGAAACGTTTGAATTATCTTCGCCGTCTACTTCCTTTTGAAACCTGTAGGCTCCTGGTTACATCCTTAATATTCCCCACTTCAATTATTGCTATGTGGTTCATGGGGGTGTCTCTGGGGATCTCGAAGAAAAATTAAAACGGTTAATTAATTGCATTGTGCGATTCATCTTTGGGATCCCCAGAGACGCCTCTGTGACCCGATTTTATGAAGAATTGTGTGGCTCTACCCCTCCTTCCATCGTAAATATTTTCTTGCTTCCTTCCTCTACCAAGCCATCAAATCCCGCCGTCCATCGTACATCTCTGAATCCTTCAATTTAAATCCTCAGTGTATTCCCGTAATACCCACTCACGGTCTTCAGACTTAAATGTAAGTGCACATTGAACCACAGCCTTTGGTAGATATTTCCTCACCCGCTCCTCTTCCCTATGGAATTCTATTCCCTCCTTCATTCGTAGTTCTAATACCAAATTCCAACTTTCAAATCCCGTATCTTTGACTA
>NW_027115673.1:864882-874300 GCF_000696795.3 Halyomorpha halys | reverse complement strand
TTAATAATAATCTTACAAAAGTAGATAGATCAACTTTGATAGAAAACTCCACAATTTATTATTTATATTTATGAAAAGTATCATATTAAATTTCAATATAAACACAAAATAACAAAACTAGGAGATGTAAACAAAATTAAATTCGAAAAAGACTTTGGTGGGATGCCATTTTCGACTTCCATAAAATAACGAAAACCTATAATTATGAAGTTCAAAAATATTTCTAAATAGGGCCGCCCGTAGCTCAGTGGTTGGGCAGTTTAACCATTGTGATATCTATTGGCGGTACCAGTTCGAATCCGGCCTGGGGCGTTATCTTTTTTCACGGAGTGGCGATCCCACAAAATGAAAAACTTTGACCCCCCAACCATGATTGGAATAATGGGAACACAAATAAATGCATTTATAACTGGCTGTATGGAAAATTCCAGTGCTCTTAAAATAAAATAAAAAATCATTCTAAATTTTCCAAGCTATACTTATGACTTATGTCACCGACTTACTAATCAGATACTTTTTACATAAAACATACTAATCAGAGTGGAAGCATGAAGATTGATTTCTTGGTACAGTTATGAAAGAAATATGAAATAGTTCAGCTAGGAATCAAACTCACTTCCACACCAACTTCTAACACATTTTTAAACCGTAATATTTTACTTCCCAAACAAGATATCCAATCTCCTTAGTTTCATAAAACCATAATTAATTATAAATAAAACTTAATTATTATTATATGTAAAATAATAGATAATAAAATATTTTATCATATAAATATTAAGGTAAATAAATATAAACTAGCAATAAAAATCATCAACAAAGGTTTTATACAACTTGAGGAGACGAACGATTAATTAGTGAGATATACCCAACTTGAAGTAGAGCGAGCCAAAACTATTTGGCAAACAGCACTTTATACTCTTATATCTTCTCCACTGCTTATTGTTTAATTGGTTTCATCTTCTTGTTGGGTATTTTAAGAGATAATTTACTGAAAAATAATTTAAAACATAAATATAACGCATACTTTATAACACCAAATATAAATAATTGCATCCAAATAATATTATTAGTGAAACGATTAAACATTTTTAGGTAGGTATGTTGATATTACATTCATTTACCTACATATGGATATAAACTAAGATGTTAATCGTGAACCATTTAAAATTATATTTTTGAAATATACATTTTGATGTCCTCTGAGTCCAAAGAACTAAGCATCACAGAATTTTCCGAGTCAGGATTTAGATTAAACTCGGTAAAGCTATGTAGAGTTAAGTGGACTTTAATATCAGATTGTTCATATCCTCACTGAAATAGTCAAATAGTCAAAGTCTTGTTGTAAAGTAGCTTTAATTTTGATTGTTTAAAATAATTACCAATTCCACATTTTCAACATTAATGAAAAATAGAAAAATATAAACTGTGAAAGCATTTAATATTTAATTTATGGAGATAAGGGATACAATTTTTACCAGGTTGAGAACACTATTTCAGAATTAAGAGCACATAAATAAATAAAAATTATTAAATAGTAACAAAATAATTAATATACAATATAAAGAAATTTAAATTTAATTAAAAACCTCTTCATAACTACATGGGGTATTTACATTCATTCTCTTGAACTCTGATATAAGCTTTGCCACCCTTATGTGGATTCCAGCGCTTATCCCCCTGCCGCGTCACTGGTTAAAAGTATAATAGCACTTTTTGAACATTAATCGGTTAAATGAGTGCACATGAGTAAACATTTCTCATTTATTTCATGGAAAATGTATGTACATCTATATCCACAAGTATTAAATTGATTTTTAATGTAAAAATTGACTAATTAGAAACTGTTGTTTTGATCTGGGGAGAATAGTCTGCATGAAGTTGAGTTTTTAAATCATTTAGTTTCAAAAATGTATTAAGATTGCCCCTGAGGATGGCCGGATTGGTCGAAACGTCTGACTTGTAAGAAAAATAAAATGTGTTGAGACTAACATTGTTAAAAATTAAATTATTTATTTAAACAAAATTAACCAGTCTCAAGAAAGTGTTTAAGATTATAAATATACTTAAATATACAGCGGATAAGTAAAATGTATTCAAATTAATATTCTAGGATTAAAAACTAAAATTCAATTAGACCCCATTAGCTTATTGACAACAATCCTGTGCAAATCTACTTCCATTTACTGTATAAGCTTAAATCCTAGTAATCTGTAGAGCTAAAATACAATATATAATAGACTCTAAACCCCGTTGAATCGCTTACAAACTAGAACTGTAGAATTGAGCTTGCCACCGTAGAGGCTAATCCAATAAGAGCCAAACTGATTGGCGCAGATAGAGCCAAGCTTTTGGTATTAGAGTGCACAGCGAACTGGGCCTCGGTTCAACTGAAAACTTGTATTGCTCGTTACCATTCCATTTCCTTCTTCGAAGCAGAGTTCGGCCCTGGTAGCGAAATCCCCTCCAGTACTTCCATGATTAAATGGAAGTTAATTAACGGGTATTACCAACTATGACTGGGAGCATGGGGGAAATACGAAGAGAGGATTTAACCTACATTAACCAATTACCGAGAGCTGGGGATGGCGTTGGCGTTATTCCAGAATTCAAATTATAATATTCATTGCAAATGCCGGGTAATATCCTTCCAAAATAAATAAAACATAAATTAAAGAATACACGAGAATAAATATAATAAAATTAAAATTACATCTATAAAAACTAAAACAATTTTGATAAACCCAAACTTTTAATATAACCATAAGTGATAAAGTTTCATTATATTGTCCAACTTTTTGTTCTACATAAATAAGGGAAATATAAAGACAAAATATTATTATAATTTATTAATTCAATAAAAATCGAAATATATAAGAAGATGGTCAGGGCTGCGGTCAAAAGTGAAACAAAAATAGTTTACAACTATTTATTTTCCGACGTTTCGTTCCACTTTGCAGGGCTTCATCAGGGCTGCTCAAATGAATTGGTCGAACAAAAAAAAATCGAAATAAATTTTTAGAAATTTAGTATGAACAATGTGGTCAACCAGCAGTGTCCACCAACGAACGAATATCATTAACTATTTCTGTTGTAGCCAACCTCATGAGAAGAAGTGAAGGTATATCAAAAAGTTTATTTATATTATAAACCGTAAAACGCTTTCAAATGGGTACGTGCTTCCGAAAAATTACAATTTTAAACCTAAATGTAGCTTGTTTGGGAATTTCTCAATTTTAAAAAATCATATGCCTTTCTTTCCTAGTAATTATTAACATACCTGCTTGCACATCATCTAATTTAAGTTATAGGCCAGGTGGTTGGTCTTCGATTGTACCTCCAAGAGGATTATTAAAAAGCCGTACACTACGTTTGAGAATTTTAATTTGCTCGAATCTGGTATTTAACTAATCAATTATTTCATGAATTTGGAACTGCAGCTTGAAAAATCGAACTCTTTAAATTCGTCGGCTAACTGAAGATAGCTAGGAAGTCGTTTCGAGTTTCATGCTCAAAAGTTCAAAATCTTAGGATTATTGGTCAAGTATGTTAGAAAAGCTAATCTTTTTTATTTATTTATTGATATTTACAACTGTATAAAAAATGCAACAAGTAAATTTGATCATAATGACATAATGATATGATACAGGATGTAGAGAAACTACCCAGTAGTAGAACTCTGAATCTTCTTTTCAGGCGCCTCGGAGGATAGCCAGGAATGGAAGAGGAAGCAAGGTTAGAAACTAGTGGGTTTGGGTGGTCAGGGAGTTTATTAAGGAAGGAATAATATCGGGATCGGGCTAGATCGGTTACATAAGGAACATTTAGGTCTTTATGGATGGCTTTATTAGTAACAAAATAAGGAGCATTGAGGATTTTACGAAGGATTTTGGATTGTAAAGATTGGATACGAGAGGAATTCGAAGGTTTAGTGGAGCGCCAAAGATCAACTCCGTATGCCCAGATGGGCCTTATTATTGTCATGTAGATCAGTCTTTTGTAATAAGTTGGACGTTTAGACCGTTTGTCCAGTAAGTGCTGTAATAGTCGGAATCCTGTCCAGTTTCCTGTCTTTTCAGTCTTATGTGAGGATTCCAGGTTAGTCGAAAAGCTAATCTAAAAATTATAGATCTTCAAAGTTCTTCTCAAGTTGAGTGGTGTCTGATGGCACATATTTATTGAGAAGTGCCTTTCTTATTTATAAAAACCAATGTTCCCATTACATCACAGCACTTTGGCGGTCAACTTGAGAATTAAAAATCACTAAATTATTTTAACTTACTTATAAACCATAGTATTTGGTATAAATTTGTTTATATTAAATTGTAAAATCTATATCACAAGGAAGGCGTTTCAAAGAATTTTTTTGTCTTATAAGCTCTTGCTGTAAATTGGACAATCCTGGTCTATATTGTTTTTCTATTAGGTCTGCATTGTTCAAAGGCTTCTTTAAGGGGCCATGGGTTTTGATTATTGAGGTATCAACAACCAATAAACCATATCGACATCCAAGTGAACTTGAAAAAGACCGACTGAGTAGTGTTCGCTCTGCAGAATGTAATAGTACAAGAACCACGAAGAAAAAAAGTCAGTTATTTCATCTCAATTTTTTATTACTGTAATGAAAACTATGATTAATTACTAGTCAAAACTGACGAGTCTGCCAGGTATAGGTAAGGGGAATACAAAATGGTGGCTGTTTCAAAACCTTAAAAAAAAACATTAATTTTTCATTCGGAGCTCTACATCTTAAAAACTACAAACAACACTAGAAAATCTAAAAGAACATTATTTATAATATATTGGCCCTAATATAGCTATTTATAAAATTGTACTGAAAGATCAGTAGTTAGTTAATTTATTTTGAGAAATCTATATCTCAGGAACTATTTGACGTACAGATGTCTATTAGCACTGAATTAAAACTAGTTTGATGAACTATGAAGTAATTTATGACCTGTACCTTCATAGGAATAGTAGTTTTCATGATATTTGCACAAATAATTTGATTTATAATTTTTCGGACAATAAGTTTGATTATTGAAAAACTTGATTTCAGAAACCATAAAACGTACAGATATCTGTTTGCACTCAAATTAAAGCTAGTCACATTTACTACAAAATAGTTAATTATGTTTATCTTTGTAGGAGTAGTAGTTTTTATAATATAAGACAAAATAAACTCATAAAATGTTAATTTCTAGTTGTTCATATAAAATGTTTGATTTTTGAAATATAAATATATCTCTAGACCCATAAGACGCACATATGTCTGCCAGCACTCAAAATAATGGAAATTTAATTTACTATAGAGTAGTTTATGACATTTATCTTCGTAGAGGTAGTAGTTTTTATGATAATCACATATGAATATAAATTTAGCAAATGAAAATTTGTCCGAACAACTGTAAATCAATTTATTTGAGCAAATATCATGAAAACTACTATTCCTACGCAGGTAAAGTTCATAAACTACTTCATAGTACATTAAACTAGTTTTAATTTGATTGCTAATAGACATCTGTACGTCAAACAGTTCCTGAGATATAGATTTTTCAAAATAAATTCACTAATTATTGATCTTTCAGTACGTCCTATACAAGATTTTTATGAAATGTTGCTTTTTAAAAAGCTATATCTCGAAAACCAATTAACGTAAGTAACTCTTTTAGGGCTCATATTTCAGCAAATTTTCTCATCTTTAAATGACGTTCACTTAGGTTTTCTAGTGTTATTCCTACTTTTTAAGATATAGAGCTCCGAATGAAAAATTAATTTTTTTTATCGCTTTCAAACAGCCGCCATTTTTTATAACCTATACTTGGCGTACTTGTCAATTTTGACTAGTAATTATACATAGTTTTCATCAAAATAATCAAAAATTGGGGTGAGATAACTGCCTTTTTTCTCCTCTTGGGCTCTTGTAATATAAAGAAATACAAATAGCCACGATTTCTCTAAGTGAGTAACATCCCACGCTGGTACCCATTCCTTAGTTTATCTTGGGATTAAACTTGACCACCATCTTACTCTCTCTACACATTTATACAACAAAGTAAGGCAAATTCGACGAAAACATACATCATCTACTCGCGTAACCAGCTCTTTCCCTAATTGAAAATTAAAATATACAAAAGTATATTAAGACCAATGTTTATCTACGGAGCCCCATACGTCACACAGTGCCATTCCCAACTGTTTCAGAATACTGTTCTGCAAAAAATGGTGCGGTCTACTTCAATAAAAAAACAAAAAACCGGAACAGCTTGATGACTTCCGAGTTCATACAATGGAGGGACATCAATTCGTTGAACACTTCTCTCAACCCGCTTTTTATGACTCTAGCGTCAGAAACAGCTGCAATCCGGTAACAACAGTGCATGTTGCAAGAAAAATCTTCACACGTGTGCAATACGTTAAGTGATAAAACAAAAATTAAGGGTACCCTAACACTTGAAACAGACAAGGAAGGGGGGCAGAAAAAAAAACAAACCAACAGGAAAAGATGTAACTTAAACTAGTTATATTTCATGTTAAATGTCTATTAATAAGAGTTCTGAAAAAAAAATTATCGATATCATTATTATTAATATCATTTCCATATATAATTTCATATTTCTGTATCTAGGTAAAAGAAGGAGTAATATCCAAAGATACTAATTTTGTTTTTATGCAATTTCTTTATTTGAAACGTGAGAAGAAGATAAGAAATTAAGGCCAATGTCCTAATCTTACTAGTTAAAGTTTTCCAAAGGGTCATTGTCAAATCTATAATAAAATAAAAAACAACCATGTGTACTGAATCAGATTTCTCAAAGAGAATAGACGTTGGACATTCTTTTATCAAGGTACAGATTTAATATTTAAAAAAAATATTTTTGCTAATAAAATATTTGCAGAATATGAGTGGACAAGAGAATAATACTAAATACATTAGATTTAAAAACAGATACTATTGAGTTGTAAAATAAGTTCGTAGCGTTTTTCATTATTTCAATTTAATCCTCTCTGTGTTTATAAAATCATGTATACTTAGTCAATAATGTTTTCATATTTTATAAAAGGGTTAGTTAAGGCGCTTTTGTGCATCATTTTCAACCGAAATTCCTTCTCTTTAAGTGCCATTTTGCTTGCTCCAAATGGAAGAGAAAAAAAATCATTTTCTTCATTTAATGATTTTTTATTTCCGAAAAGGGAAATCCGCTACACAGACAGTTAAAGACATTTACAGTGTGTATGGTGATGGTGCCTTAGGAGAAAGTACCGTCGGTAAGTGGTTTGCTCGGTTCAGAACTGGAAATTTTGACTTGGAAGACGCAAAGCGCTTGGGTCGTCCTCAAGCATAGGTCACAACCCTCATTCTACGACACGGGGTATCCCAGAAACGCTTTACATATCTCATGCAAGTGTCTCAATTCATTTGGATCTTATAATCGCAAAAGCCTAGTTTTCCATCACGATAACGCCCGTCCTCACGTGTCTTTGCAGACCCGGCAGAAATTATTGGAGTTTGGCTGGGATGTGATCCCCCAACCACCCTATTCACCAGACCTTTCTTCAACAGGTTTTTACTTATTTCGGACCCTTCAAGACTCTCTTAACGGGAAACACTTTAATTCGCTCGAGGACTCCAAAACGCACATAGAGGAGTTCATTGCGCAAAAATCTGAGAAGTTTTGAGAGGAAGGAATTTTTAAAATTACCTGACAGATGGCAACACTTAATAGATAAAAAAATATTAGAAATATTAAAAATATTTACAAGAATCTTAAATTTTTATTGAAATCACCTGCTTTGAACTTATTTTACAACCCCATATTATTGCTAAATAATTGGTTTTAAAAGCATTTGATAAATGATAAGATAATGAGAATTTATAACAGCAATTAAATCAGGTTGTGATATTTTTTAGAACACTCAAAGAATAGAGGAATACCCCGAAACGTCGAGTAAAACTATTCAATTAAAATAGCACAATAAAGAAATAAAATTTGA
Organism: Halyomorpha halys; assembly: GCF_000696795.3. Classification (NCBI taxonomy): domain Eukaryota; kingdom Metazoa; phylum Arthropoda; class Insecta; order Hemiptera; family Pentatomidae; genus Halyomorpha; species Halyomorpha halys. The sequence goes on along the minus strand of NW_027115673.1, from coordinate 866,305 downwards.
TGGAAGTATTTCATCACAGTAAAATTAAATTCTCTTTTTCCTGAAAGAGCAGAGATTAGATTAGTGAATTTTTGTTTCTCTTATTTATAGCGATTCTTATGGAAGGGTTAAAAAATTACATTTTGGTTACATATGAAAATTTCTTTATTTAAAAAATACAACAAAATATCACATTTTAAAAATGACTTTAAGGCCACAAACTAATATTAATTTAGTCCTCAACCTAAACTAAAAGTTATGGCCCTCTTATATAATGAGCAAGCGTAGCGAGCAGATATCAACAATTATGATTAAATTAATGCTGTGATAATTTTATATTTCAATAAGTCCAACTGATAATTCTTCCACTAAAAGGCCATTTCAAAATTTGTATTATTTTTCTTTACAGAAATTCCGAAGGAATATCAAATTCATAGACAAAAAATAACATAAGAAAGAAAAAGAAAATAAATTCACATTAAACATAAAACTGATAAGAAATATGGTTCTCATAAGAGCCACCGATAGACAGTGGATCACATGTCATACAAGTACCAAGAAATCAAACATAACAAGAAATCAATATATAATATTTACGAATTATAACTTTAGATAGCAAAGATTTTTTTATTTTATTTTTTGTGTAAATAAACGGCTGAATGATTACTATATAAACGGGATTCAAAAGTGAGAAAGGTGTTGGAGTGACAGATGAAAAAGGATGGCGGGAAATTCTGTGAGATGAGAATCAAATAAGAAAAGATTGTTGAATGTCGCGACGCGGTGAGACGTATATAAAAAAAGCAGGTATTGCGAAAACCCAGAAGATTGCGGAGAAGCAAGACGGAGGGCGATATTAGATAACTTGATTGAGGAGGAATGTTAGAAAATACTTGTTACAAATCAATATATACTACAAAATATTTCCAAACCTAGTTCGCATCCTATTTTAGATTCCAAATATATCCTATAAAATAGCACAGAAACATTTTATAAGATTCAGACTTAAAATAAAAATAATAAAAAAAAACCAAACGTTCCTTTTCTAAGGATAGTAGAAAATTTAGTCCTGTACGAACTACCTAAAGATTTAATTTAATTTTTTTTTTTCATTTAATAGCTGAGAACTACTATAAATACTACTTTTTATAATATTATATTACAGAAGACTGTTCGTCGATTCCGACATTCAATAAACAAACGGTCTAAATTGCCAATCCATTACAAAAGACTGATCTACATAACTATTATAAGGCCTATCTGGACATACGGAGTTGAGCTTTGGAGCTCTTCTAAACCATCAAATTCCTCCCGAATCCAATCCTTACAGTCCAAAATCCTTCGTAAAATCTTTCATGTTCCTTACTTTGTCACGAATCAAGTCATCCATCAGGACCTCAATGTATCATATGTTGGTTATTTAGCCAGAACCAGATACCAATTC
>NW_027115673.1:864033-864305 GCF_000696795.3 Halyomorpha halys | reverse complement strand
AAAAAAAAAATCATTAACAATTCTGTATTTTAATACTTGCTGACCTTGCGTTTGTTATATAAGAATAATATGTAATTATGGAACTAGTCTAAGTATACTGTGTGTGTAAAATCCAATGCAGTTCGGAGGCAATGTCTTTTGAATTAAGTGTTTCTCTTTTAGAACCAGGCTTGGCAAGATAGTTGAAAGTAAATGTAGCGGCAGTAAACTGCTGTCAGGTAAAATCCTGTTTACATACATTACTACCACAGCAGAAAATATGATGGTCTACA
>NW_027115673.1:861756-863473 GCF_000696795.3 Halyomorpha halys | reverse complement strand
AAATTTTATTATGGTAACTTCGTTCTCAATAATTAGACCACCAGAGATCTGTCCATATTTTGCATTATACATAATTATCATTATTACTAACCCATTTAGACAATTTGCTCCCTCAGGGATTTTATTTTTGTCTAAAAAAATATATAAGTATATACTAATAAGCACCATTTCTTATCAATTTCATCCGAAATTTCCACACTCATTTAAGATCATTTTAGCATACAATCAGGTTTCCTGCAGTAAGGCACGAAGAGGTCCTGGTTAAACAGTAACGAATTCGTCGAAACACGAAAAATGTAATGCGTATGTGCGCACTAGTTTTCTTACTGTCAAACCGTTCGTTGGAACAAACAAATTTCATTATTATTATTTAAAATTGTGTATATAAGTGTTTATCTGCTTTGGGCACAAAACCTCATCTACCTCTGTTTAATTTAGGTATTCCCCGAAGTAAAAGTTGGGCTCTCGCCTGAATCTAAGGTTTTACTCCCTCATCATCATTATGAGAAGAGACCTTGAAGAGTTCTCTCCTCTTCTTATTAGCGTTAAATGGTATGAAATAAGCTTGAACGAAATGTATATAAACAAAATAAAATCCATTATATGAACACTTTAAAATTATTACACAATTAATGGAATAAATTAATTTAAAATAATTGTAGTAAAATTCCAACCTAAAATAATCATATAAGGCCTTAGAAATGAAGAAATATATACATCAATTCGAAAGGATAAACGACCAAACGATACGGCCCACTTTTTAGAGAACAGTTTAAAGTCTAAAAATAGGAAATTGATCGGACAGGACTTTGATCCCATAAATAAATTGGCTTGGCTATATCTAAAGAAGTCGTGCGGGTGTGGTATAACCTCAGCGCCGCTCAGTGGTCGGCAAATGCTTAGAACGGGGAAAACTCTGAGAAACTTTTAATTTGAGTAGGCTCCCTCAACAGCATCTTTTTTTATTTGAATTACGGAACTTCTGATTCGACTTAGACCGAATCCTTTGTTGTGGGAAAAAACCGTGGTCTGCTATAAAAAATAATAATTATTATTATAGTCTGTATATCTTGCTATTGTGAGTTGAGTATCTGAGGTGGGGGACCTAGAAATCCAACCACCTTCATATTTTTGCGTGCTGTGTCTAAGAGAACTGTTGAGCCTCTCTTAGCACATCTAAAGGCACCCATAAACTACTGTTGATTTTAGTATGAGACCATTTGTGGATATTATGAATGGAGTAGTGGTAACACCTTCCAATTTATATATTTCTTTCAATTCTATCATCTATTCCTGGCATCTCATCAGTTTTTCTCCCACAGTGGAGCTTATATTATTATCATTGAGGATCCCAACATCAATAAGTTCCGCTTTCTTTTTTCTTAGGTCTATAAGAAGGATGTCTGACTAATTATGGCGTACTGTATGGTCCGTAATAATTGATTCATCCCAATAGAGCCTGAGGCGACTTCTTTGGAGGAGTCTATTTAGGTGGTACTTGTAATATGGGCTCTTATCTTCAATTTTTTTTAATAATTTATTTATTAATATTTACAACTGTATACATATATACATATCAAGTAAATTTGCTGTGAGTGATATTATGACATGATAAAAACATGTGGAGAATCTACCCATTGATAGAACTCCAAAAACATTTCTAAAGGAAAAGATTTCGAGGCCATCTTCTTTTCAGACGCCTAGGAGCATTGTGAAG
>NW_027115673.1:854695-861316 GCF_000696795.3 Halyomorpha halys | reverse complement strand
AAGGGTAAATGTTTATCTTCAATTAAGTTGTATTTCATCGTCATGGCCTGCTGCCAAATTTTGGCCACATTGTAGTGACTTTGTAGATATTTAGTAACGGCCAACACTACATCCACCAGTTATATGTTGGATCGATTCTAGCGTTACTGAGCATAATCGACACTTATCCGGTCTTGTAGCGTCTTTTAGCACATGTTTCCTAAATGATCTGGCGGCAATCACTTGATCTTGAATAGCAACCAAAAATCCCTGTCTCGTAGCCTTCTAGATTCTAACCATTCAACTGATCTTTCTTTGTTTATGAAGGCTTCGTTCAGTTGGCTAAAGAAACTCCCATGCAGATACTTCCTTTTCCATTCTGCCAGTCATCCATTTTGTGACACGATTGTTGATTCGTAGAGCCTCTTCCTGTTTGCGGCAAGCTTCTTAAATATTTAGCAAACCACGCTCTCCTTTCCTAGGTAAGTATAGACGAGCATTAGAGGGTATTGTGTGGTGGGTCCGTTCTTGTGTGAGAGTTGTTCGTACAAGGCGATCTATCTCCTATAGGCTGGTGTTTGACCATTGCAGTATGCCGAAGCTATAACTTATAGCAGGTATAGCCAAGATATTGATGGCTTTGATTTTTCGTTTCCCAGTTAGTTGGGTTCTGAACACTTTGCGTAACCTAATTTTGAGCATTGTTAGAAATTCTTGTTGGATATCTTTTCGGGATATTTTAAGGTGCTATTGCATGCCCAAATATTTGTATAACTTATTTGGTCTAAGTTCCTTTATTTACTATTCTTCATTAACCAGAAAATTCTATTTACTAACTACTTTCCCATTCCTATGTCACTTGTAAAAGATGAAACGGCTTCAACCAAAATGTAAAATTTATTTGCGATTAAAATCTTAACATATAAAATAAATAATATATAGTTAAATTTGGTAAGCTTTTTAATGCTATAATGAATGAATGAATAAAATAAAATAACATTAGAAATGTAATATACCAAACCTGGTATGTGAGCTAGGTTAAACTATGAATTGTAGATAAAGTGATTAATGAGTGGATAGTAGAAATAACAAATAGTAGATAAAAAAAAATTGACTAAGGCATATTTTTGACAAAGGTAGAATAACCTACAACCTTTTAATAACAGTAATATTAAAAACAAAATACCCCTAAGAAAGGCAAGGATGGCTCAAATGTTAAAATTGTAAGAGAATAAATAGGTTGAGACTATATCGATATTTTTTATTATAATTATAAACAAATAAGTCACAAAAAAAATTAAACTACATACCAGACCTAACTAATAAAATAAAAAGAACACTGATAGAATATGATCATGTAAATATCAGAACTGGTGTATACAATAACAATAAGTTACAAAGTAAGCTGTCCAACATGGAAGACAAAATTAATAAGATGGAAAAATTAAATGCAATACACAAAATAGATTGTAAAAATTGCGAGAAAGTATACATTGGTGAAACATCAAAAATACTGGAAACTACAAAACCCAGTAAACACTTAAAGTAAACTACAAGACTAACACTAAACACTTAAATACACATTACGCCGACATAATAAATTTAGATTTATAAATCTAAGTTAATTTTAAATTATACAATAGACAAAGTAGGACATATAAATAGGGAGGTAACCAAACAGTACACTGGACTTCAGATAAGGTCCAAAGAGGTAGTAAGAAATATAGAACAATGTTTGTGCTAAAGAGAGGAGAAGAATGCACCAATAATGAATGTAAAAACAATGTAAAGCAATTATTTTCAGCCATGTTGACAATGACATAATTTCTCTTGTGAAATTAAAAGTTTGACTAATTATAAGGTTAATATAATTATATGAATCATAAATAAACATGGATGAGAATTGCTGTTATAGTGAATGATTATCGTTTGTAGGTTAATAAAGTACATGAAAAGTCCCGGAACGTTGTGAAACATATGATAATTTAAAATAAAGTATATTGAAATTGGAAGTTTTTAACCTCAAAAATTTATTGTAATTAAACTATATAAAAATTTTCATTGTTTGTGAACAATAAAATAATTTATAAAATGTTATTTAATAGGAGTAAGCATTAGTACAAAACCTTTTTCTTAGTAAAAATTTAATTTTAATTCTGTTTTTAATATGGCACAAAATTCACTTATAAAAATACAAAACCACATGTAAATTATTGGTAAAATTTTTAAAATCACATTAAAAATATATATGCATCAGGACCCTCGCGCTTTTTAAATTTTTCTAGTTTTTTTAAAAAAAATTTTATGTATAAGTTATTTTAGGAATAGAATATGAATATGAATATGAATAATTGAGTAAAATATATCTTAATTAAATGTCTCCTTAATTAATTAAATCTATTTTATACAGCATTATGAATTAATTTATAATATAAATAAATTTTGAGTTTATGATAGCTTAAGTATGTTATAATTTGACTGATTTATTTCTAAATAACGAGAGATTTTAAATAAGCTTTTTATTACTTCTTTATTCATTATGTCATATGAGCAACGTTTCGGGCTCTTCTACCCATTTTTTCAAATTCTTACCATTAATTTGTAGACAAATGTCATCTTGATTGAAACAATTCTTGTGTATATTGAGAAGCAATGACAAATGTCTACAAATTAACGGTAACAACTTGATAATGGACAGAAGAGCTCAAAACCTTGTTCGTATGACAAAATTAATTAAGAAGTGATAAAAAGGAAATAAATTTCCTAGAAAGAAAATTAATAAAGTTTTAACAAAAAAAAAAAAAAATGGAACTTAGATTGTAGGATTACAACTGATAATCTGTTTTTTTTTTGTTTAGGACGACAGCTGTACAAAAAACAAAACAAAAATTGACTTTATTGACTCTGACCATATTTAATAAATTTCATTATAAAATTATATGAGAATTCTTGCAGGTTAGAAGTAAAACTCTTCAAACTCCAGGATTTCAGTAATAGGGAATGGAATTTGATCAAGAAAAATGTATTTTAATGAAAAAAAAATCTCTTTTAGCATTAATCTGAATTAATTAAAACTCTAAGAAAGAAGTTATTGCTGAAGTATGTAATTACAAATAATTTATAAACTTATGAGACCTTAGTGAAAAAATCAGTGAATAACCTGATAATTTATTTATTTAAATTTGGAAAGATGGTTTAAAAAACATGATTTTTTTTTATATTTATCACGGACCTTATACTGCATAATGATAAAAATAAAAATAAACAAAACGATAAAGATAAAATGGTTTCCAATTACACTTTGCTTTTTCGCTAATACCAGTCCGAATTATATAATGTTTGTTCGTTTGTTTTTGTTTTCATTATAGGGCATTAATTAACCTATTGAATTGATTGCTATAATATTCCAGGTGAGTTATCCGAATAGTCTTCCAGTTATCAAAAAAAAAAAATTAATTTCAGGTTATAGAATTATTTTTTTTAGTCACTTACGTCATTTTTGAGATATAGTGATCAATGAGTTACCGTCATCAGTAAATGACAGCATGTCAGTTATGCTACATGTTAAGATAAAACGTTTCCATCGAAACATGTACAGGATATTTACAAAATATCCCAGGATCCAAAGAACAAATTTTCAGTATTAATAAATAAAGACCTACAGGATCTTGAATAAATGGAAACTCCTTGAACATGTCTGCCGCATAAACGAGGACATGAATCCTATAAAGGTATTAGAGGTTCGACCCACGCAAACGCTCCAGAATAACACACCAAGAGTATATACAAAGCATTGGAAGTAAAAGAGGTAAATCCCTCAATGAGATGAAGCAGCTAAACATGGACCGGGAGGAGTCATTGAGCTGGATTGAGGTTCCTCGGCACTAGCTAATGGCATGAGAGGAAGATAAGGAAGAAGAAGACTTGATATAGTCAAAGTTTCTTCTTTACTTTATTTTATTCATGACAAAAATAATTTAACTTACATCTTTTGATCATATTCATATTTATCTCCTATAGCAACCCTGGAGAAGATTAAATCCAAAGATGTACACCCATAGGTTAAAAATCATGGTGTCACTATAAACCAAACTCTCTCCTGGAAAAACCACGTTTCCCATAATTCCTGTCGTACCTTCTCCACCCAAAAGCGTTTAAATTATCTTCGTCACCTACCTCCTTTTGAAATACGTAGCTCCTGGTTACTTCTGTAATATTATGCCACTTTAATATTGCTGTGTGGTTTACGGGGGTGTCTCCGGAGATCACGAAGCAAAATTAAAACGGTTAATTAATTACTTTGTACTAATCATCTTTGGTGTCCCCAGAGACGCCTATGTCACCCGATTTTATGAAGAAGTGAAGTGGCTTTACCCCTCCTTTTGTCGTAAATATTTTCTTGCTTCCTTCCTCTACCAAATTATACAACCCGCCATCCATGGTACATCTCAGACATCCTCTCAGTACATTCCCGCAATACCCGCGCACGGCCTTCAGACTTATATGTAACTGCCCATCGAACCGCAGCCTTTGGTAGATCTTTCCTCATCCGCTCTTCTTCCCTATGGAATTCTATTCCCTCCTTTATTCGTAGTTCTAATACCCTTCCAACTTTCAAATCCCGTATCTTTGACTACGTTCTGTCCACTCAATTTCAGAATAATAACAAATGAAAGTTTCAAATAAGGTTTTTATATTTTCTGTATTTAATACTTCAGTTTTTTCGTTTTATACTTGTAAATATGTAAATAAGCAGAAATTGTACCTTTCCATTTATAATTTTTAGTTTAATTGTATTTGATTTTTTATCATTTTTTGTTCCTCCTTTCATTTATTATCAGTTTGTTATCTTATGTTTCATGATATGCATATAGTTTCATTTTATTTTTATTTTATATATTCTTTTCATTATTTTTGTTCATTTTTATCTTTACGAATTCACTGTTGTATAATTCCATTTTTATTTTTTACTTTACTCTAAAGCTTCAAAGCCTAATTTTGACGCCTGTATATTATTCTAAAGGGACCAATCCCAGAATAAATAAAGAATATTATTATTATTACATATGGCCATATTTCATGCAAAAATATATTCATGATATATTGCTATGTCAATACATTTCAGCATTATAATGACACTTATATCAAAAAATTAAAAAGAAAAAATATATGATCATAGAAATCAATAAACAAAACAAAATTGATTTTAAAAAAATTTCAACTAATCAACTTTCAACTATTTAAATTAACTATTGTTGTTCACTTTTTATACACGTATATACATATGTTCGTATAAACAGTAAATTATGTTTTATTAGGCATGGTACTAAAACTCGTGTGACTAGACAAACAATTAATTTTATTACACTCAGATATAATAGGTTTGTTCCAACAGCAGTCAAAACTTTATTAAAACGAACAACGGTACTTCATATGCTCAACCCAATTTGTTGATAATTTTGAGTCTAGGATTGTATCAGAAAAATAATTTTAGTTTTATAGTTAAGATTCAGCTATCCTTAATTTTATATAATAACCCTGTTTTGTAAAAATTGGCACGTTTTTTTCATTCGCATGAAAAAACATTGAACATGAAAAACTGCTAAAAAAACAATAGTCAGTAGTGTAGAGCTTTAATCAACTTTAAAAAAATTAATTACATAAAAAATCAAATTTCATAGCGTGAAGATAAGTGAACAAACATGTAAATATCATCATTAATTATTCTATTTTGAATCGTGACGATACTGATGGCACTGACAGATGACGCACAAGCACAGAAGGCTTAAATTTGTCACTTGCATAAGAAGCTCAGAATTCAAAAACGTACATCACAATAAATCTGTACCGATCAGTATATCAATCATAGAAATAAATCTGAACCGTGATTTCAGAATGTAATAATTTTGTTCTACATTAAACATACACATAGAATGGTTATATAATTAAATCATAAAAAATACACAGTAATTAATCTTAACTATTACGACCACTATAACTGCCAATTGCTTACCCTTACCCCTAAAACAAGCATATTAGACTCTCTTCTTTTCAATAGAAAAAATATATATTACCTACTGATAATTGACAGTGTGTGAACTAGATGGTCAGGAAAGCAGTCAAGGAAAACAAAAACCGTTTTTGTTATAGTAAATAGTTAAAAACGTTTTATTTTCCTTGTCCGCAGCCCTGAAAAAAATATATAGTATAATAATTTTTTTTTTAGGATAATTCCCATATTTGTACAGTTTTTCTTCGCTTTTCCCAGTTTTATATTTTTTCCTTTTAACTAGTATATGGACATAAAAAAGAAATACATAATTAATGTGGCGTGATTGTGAAGCGTCTATTACGTGAGCTCAAACCAAGCTCGCTCAATTATTATTACAACCCTATCATCACGCGTATTGATTGTTCGCTCACCCACAGTCACTTCGTTGGTGGCTTAATGGTACTGGGATCTGTAGTATACATGTAGTATAGTAGATTTTTTTTTTTTAGTATTTTATTACAAATACAGAATGAATCTAATCAATATTCTAGATATTTTTTCATTCCTTTCAGTAAAGAAGGAACACCAATGATTGCATACCTTTATCAGCCCAGTCAACAAAGCGTATTCTGTAGCAAAGTTTTCTGAAC
>NW_027115673.1:854015-854447 GCF_000696795.3 Halyomorpha halys | reverse complement strand
ATTTAATATTTTAAATATTCCTTAATGTAATATTAATTTATTTCAATAATATTTCACATCAAGGTTCATGAAGTACTACTCCCAGTTGCCGACTGTTAAAAGAGCTGTGACCTATAACCTGGAAAACCCAAGACTGAAGCCCAGACTGCTGCAGGACATTCTGTTATAAACTTTAATAAATATAAAATGAATTCATAGTCACACTACCTCAATTTGACTTTTTATTATTACTCATTATTTTTTTTCTACTTTCTTATCTCGTCCCTTTTTCAAATTAACTTGTTTCATTTCACTATTAGAGGGCAATTGTTTGTTTTATTTAAGTGTACCAATTTCATTATTTTTTGTTATTAATTTTACATTCCTCTTTTGTTAAAAAGCATTACTCTTATCTATTTATTTTTGTTCTTCTTTTAACATTGGGTGTCTTTT
>NW_027115673.1:848158-853274 GCF_000696795.3 Halyomorpha halys | reverse complement strand
CATTAATATAGAATGGTAATATATATATTTTTTTAGAAGATTAAAATTCTATAAGAAATTAAAGCAGACAAAATTTCGTACAAAATACGTTTTAGAGACAATTTCGAAAAACTTTCGAGCAGTATTACCGTCATTATAAGAACCAACACCAGCTCTTGGTTTATTCACTATAAAACCTAATTTTGCTTTAAACGCTTTCTGGTTAAAAGATTTTCATAGCAATAATATTTCACTCTCTTCTTCACCAGCCTGTCATATCTTAATGAGAAAGATTGACTCGAGATTTATAAATTTATTTATCACCATTTTTCGAAAATTCAAAGAAAACAAAATTGGTATTATTTAATGAATCTGCAATAAAAATGTTAATTTTAAAAATCATTAAATCGGCATATGATTTTTTCCCGAATATAATTTTCTTAAGACAAGTCTAAGCTCTGTAACATTTGAACAGCAGCTAAAGAAGATAATTTAATGTTGATCCTGGAAGATTAAAAATCTGTAAAATTCTAACCACCTAACAGTCCCTCCTAATTCATTTTTTCATCTGTATTATTTTTCTTATCTATATTTCTGTAAGTCTTTTGCCCATTTAGTACAAGAACCGGGAAGAAAAAAAGCCATTTTTTCACCCCAATTTTTAATTACTTTAATGAAACGATGTATACTTACTCGTAAAAATTTATGAGTCTACCAAGTGTACATAGGGAGAATAAAAAATTGCGGCTGTTTCAAACCCTTCAAAAACATTAATTTTTCATTCGGAGCTCTATATCTTTAAAACTACCAAGAATAATAGAAATGAAAGTATTTAAACATCATTTAAAGTAGAGTAAATTTGCTAAAATATAAGCCCTAATAGATCTATTAACGTTCAATAATAATTCTCGAGACACAGCTTTTTAAAAAACAACATTTTTTAAAAATGTACTGAAAGATTAGTAGTTAGTTAAGGAAATATCAAGAACTATATGACGAGTATATATCTATTAGCACTCAAACTAAAGCTAGTTTAATGAACACTAAAGTAGTTTATGACCTTTACCTTCGTAGAAATAATAATTTTCATATTTGCAAAAATAAATTGATTTATAGTTGTTCGGACAATAAGTTTTATGAAAGCTTTATTTCAGAAACCATAGGACGTATAGGACGTACAAATGTCTGCCAGTGCTCAAATTAAAGCTAGTTACATTTAGTATAAAATTGGTTAATAAAGTTTATCTTTGTAGGACTAGTAGTTTTTATGATATTTGACAAAGCAAACTCACAAAATGTTAATTTCTAGTTATTCGTATAAAATGTTTGATTTTAAAAAAAAATATACCTTTAGACCCATAAGACGCACATATGTCTGCCAACACTCAACATAAAGGAAATTTAACTTACTATAAAGTAGTTAATAACACTTATCTTCGTAGAGGTAATAGTTTTTATGATATTCTCATATGAATATAAATTTGGCGAATAAAAATTTGTTCGAACAATTATAAATCAATTTGTTTAAGCAAATATGAAGTACACTATTACTCCTAAGAAGATACATATAACAAACTAATTTATAGTATATAAAAAGTTGCTTTAATTTGAGTGCTAATAGACATCTATACGTCAAATGGTTTTTGAGATATAGATTTTACGAAATAAATGTACTAACCACTGATTATTCAGCACGTTTTATACAACATTTTTATGAAATGTTGCTTTATAAAAAGCTATATCTCGAAAACTACTGAACGTAAATTGCTCTATTAGGGCTTACATTTTAGCAAATTTACTGTACTTCAAATGACGTGCTCAGATTTTTTATTTTTCTTGATAATTTTAAAGATATAGAGCTTCTAATGAAAAATTAATTCTGTTTAACGTTTTGAAACTGCCGCTATTTTTTATTCCCCCTACGTACACTTGGCAGGAACGTCAATTTTGTCTAGTAATTATACATAGTTTTCATTAAAGTAATCAAACATTGGGGTGAAATAACAGCCTTTTTTTACCTCTTGAACTCTTTTACTAATTTTATAAGGTATAATGTTGCATTTCCCTTATTTCGTTGTAAAAATTTAAATTTTTATTATTTATAAGAACATTGGTTTAAATTTTAATTATTTTTCATATATTTTCAAAAATTACTTTTTCTAACATTTTCAATATTTGTTACATTTATATATTCTGAGTTATGGTCGTTATCTTGCCTTTTGTTTTCAACCCCGATGAAGGTTTACAATTCAGGCTGAAACGTTGTCACAAATAAAATAAGTTTTACTTATTAGTGAACATTACTGTCAACTGCCCCAACCCAACTTTTCAGATTGAAACTACATTCAACAATAAGCACCTCATTAAAACTTATCTTTTATTTAAAACGTATCTAGTTAAAAAAAATAAATAAAATAAACTTCAATACATTTAATTATATTAAGGTATATTTAAGCGCTAGAAAATTAATGCCATAACATTTCTCTCTGGACTACATAAATAATTTGTAAAAATCCATTAATTGGTATATTACAGCTTTGTTTTGGTCCACATCCCACTGTCAATATAATAAAAGAAGCCATCTCAATACACTTCTTCTAATTGACCCCTCAATATAATGACCATTTGATAGAACAAATGAGAGACGGATTCCCCTAAAACCTAGTTTCAACTAACTATCCTGCAAAGGATAAAAGCTCTCAGGTAACTATCCTGATAGTAATGAAGACTCTGAGAGGCAGTAGATTATTCCGAGCTAGGTAGGGCTTTGCTGAGGAGAAGATTACTTCAACTAAGCTCCAACAAGCTCTGCTTTAAATTGTTACCTCTCTTTTGGGATAAGATCAAATTGCAATGAATTGAAGTGGTTTTATTTGGCACAAAATGAAATGAAATAAAAAAAAAGTTTATTGACCGTGTTTAATATAAAAGGAAGATGGTTTGGATAAGGTTAAAGAAAAAAATTCAAATAGTCATAAAACTATTTAATGTGAGCCAACGTTTCGCCCCACGTTTTATGGCTTCATCTAGGCTAAAAAGAAACTAATACTTAAATGAGGTAACAAAGTAGGCAAAGAGATAACAAAAATAAAATTTATCTAAGGTTTGGCTAATTATGATAATTTCTATAAAAATGAACAATTTAAATTAAAAAAAAAAAAATTAAAATCTGTACCTTTACAACCCATGAAGGGTCAGGGGTTCAGTACTTTGTAAGGAAGTACTGTTACTAGACCAACGGTTGTGCAAGGAGGTGATTTGGTCAGAATCACGCTCGACCGCCAGATTTTTACCCAATTAAGGGTACCCAAATTAGGAGGCTGGGTGGACCCCAGGAGGGCTCCGGGACCCACGGAAGTTGACTCACGGTTACAGTGTAACAGAAAACAATTTTCTGCCCAGCCGGATTCGAACTAGGGTTCTTGGAGTTAGTAGTCACGCGCTTTACCCCATGGCCACCGCCATGTAATGTAAATTAAAGAAAATAAAAAGTATGTACAGTCTACAAAAGGTTGTAGACAATTCATTCACGACGAAATATTCACAGTAATAAAAAAATATAAAAATACAGTACAGATTAAAAGACGGAAAAAGGGAACAGGAGTAAAATCAAGAATAAAGGGTAATAATGAACAAGATAAGACACATACCTTAATAATAGTTGATGAAAATAGCTTTAATAATAAAGGCCTAACGAACCCGAAGGTTCGATGCCGATACCACCAATTTTTCTTCACATACATCCCTCCATATAATATAATTATCCATATTCAATATAATATTTATTCAGCTTGGAGAAGAAAAAGGTGGTTGAAAAGAAGGGATTTAAACGAGGGAACGGTTGGTGCATGGCGTAAGGTAGAGGGAATGGAGTTCCCGTGGGAGGCAGCTTGATTCAATGATTTGACTGTTCAACGACTAGCTGTCAGATAGATGGGAGCTGGTTCGATGGATATGAACTGAGGATTTGAAATGCAGTTTTTGTAAAATATAGAACGGGTGCTTAGTTCTAATTACTTGGAATAGGAAAGACGCTAATAAACATGGGAAGGGTACAGCAGCTTTAACTCAGCGTACGTAATACAAGACCATATGCATATCTCTGGTGATCTACATATCTACACTGGTGAGTGGGGAAAACAAGGAAGGAAACTAAGAGTTAACGGGTTTTCAGTGGAAGGATTTATAGAATATTAAAACTGTGACAGTAAGTTTGCATAATTTAAAATAAGAAAATGAGTACTTTTTTTTTGTTTATAAAACCGGCCAAGAAGCACCGCGGCCTCAGAGGGCCTATTGTACGCCGTCCCTCCTCTGCTCAAAACAGGCCAATTGCCTTTGCAAATCTGGATACTGTATAGGGATCCACAATTTCGCAAAGTTTGGGATCCAAGATACAATCCTTACCAAAGATGAGGAATCTTTGAAGGAACCTGCAGATAGGGGACTCTATCAGTCTCATTTTATAGAAATGCTTGTTTAACTGACAGTGTCCTGTGTATAGTCCTGTCACCCATCTTAGGATACTCATATCCACATTAAGAAGGCAATTGCTTCTTTTCGGGCAGGGTCCTTTGAGGAACATTTTTGATTGTTCCATCCCTCTGGAATTTCTTCAGAGTAACCCAGCCTTGCTCTCAGCGATCTTTTTGATATGCCTCTTCGCATGGCTGAGACTAATTCCACATATGGGGTCAGGTGTGAGAGGAACATACTAATATCCTTTCCTTGCTAGGTAGTCTGCTCTCTCATTTCCTTTAAGATAAATAAGTTACAAAATTTTTACGACATATTTATGCTTTAAGTTTCAAATCGCAAGCTGAATCCTTAAGTTTCAAAAAAGATCAAAGATAATGAGTATTATATGTTGAAATGTATTATATTTAATATTATATACTTTGAATTGTGTCTTTAAAAGACATTTTAATAGTCATTTGGTTCATATCAACTATTTCCTAACCAGCGTCATGTTCATTTGCAGGTTGGAGGTAACGTGCTTCTCCTAGCCACCGCCAACTTACTCGGATTGGTGTCGTCCTATTTGGAGCAAGTGCAGCAGAGGACGGCATTCCTGGACACCAAGCAGTGTCTGGAGATGAAGTTGGTCATCGAGGAACAGTCAGCCGAGCAGGTAATC
>NW_027115673.1:845568-846608 GCF_000696795.3 Halyomorpha halys | reverse complement strand
ATTAGTAATAAAAATAAATATTAATAAATTAAAAATATTCATTTCTAATAAAAATAAAAATTCATAAATGAAAACGATTAATTTGTAATAAAAATAAAAATTCATAAATAAAACAATGATTGATTTCGTAATAAAAATAAAAATTAATAAATAAAACGATTGATAAGCAAAAAAAATAAAAATGAATCGATTTAATCGATTAATGATTTATTCAGCATTGCTGCCCTAATAGATCGGGTTGCTAAAACACACAACATACTTATCAATCCATGATTGGATAAACTACCATACATCGACAATAATACAAAAATAATTACATACTTTCCCTTTTCCTTTGTATACTTTCCTTAATACTTTCTCTTTTTTCAAACAATAATTAACCATGAACTTAATAAAATATAATTCAAAACATTTTTTAATCAATATTTTTTTTAGTATAAAACAACGATTGATCCGTCATAAAAATAACTATGTCCCCTACCCAATAGGTCAAGGTGATTCTTGGTCTCCTCAGTTATCTGTTTCCATTTCTTCCTGTCTTGTGCCTCTATCTTCTGATAACAGGCTCTCTGCTTCCTCGCATCCTCCCCCCGCCCTCCCCCACGCTTTACCCTTCAATCTACTTCTTGATCTTCTCTCCTGAAGTACGCTTTCAATTCTACCCTTTCCCTCTTCATTCTGCCGATCTTAGCCTCCTTAACTTTTTTTCATACAGGTAATGATAATTTACTTTAGAATTATCTCAACTTCAGTCTTGCTCTTGATTTTTTATTTAATATTTATTTATGTTGCTCCATAAATACTTTCCGATCCGTAAATCTTTCTTCCGGACACTTGCAAAGAAGAAAGTTTCTACCTTATAAGTTTCTATTGATCATACGAGAAATTTTTATTCTGTTGCTTTGAACAGCAGTTGAGACTTGAGACTTTGCATGTTTTATTTAGTTAAAAATAAATGACTGCCACATATTTATCCTAGTATTACAAATACTTATCTGTATTATTACCAATATCAGGGTACAGTCTCATTAAAGATACTC
>NW_027115673.1:842455-844455 GCF_000696795.3 Halyomorpha halys | reverse complement strand
TACACATAATAAATAAATAAATTATCTGCATCACAATCGAAATAGATTCTAAGTCCAGGCCATTCAATAATAATATATGCAAGGAAAAATTTTGGATGATTCCAAAGTAAAATCCTTAAGTCTTTCAAAAGAAAATTTAAATAATAACTATCAACTCATATACGTAGATAATATCACTAAGAAACTTGTTGCTTGTTATACTCTATTTCCTTGTGAGACCTCCTTCTATACCTGTCCTTTGAACCAGCTTCTAAACTATATTATTATGCTAATACATCATTTTGTAGCTAAGATGTACTGTTTAGTTGATAAACTATGAGGCTTCTCAATTTTACCACGCTTAAAGCTAGACGTGGCCTTCTCCATAATTACTTTCTTTTTTATAATATTTAAACATTCCTTTTAAATTGGTCTTGGTTAACGATTTTTTATAAATGAAGCTTATTCTATTTTTATTAATGGACTTATATATGACAATATGGTGTCTCCTCTAAATATTAGTCACATAAGAGTATAATATAAATTTTTAAAAAGCAATATAATAAAATGCTTTGAGAAAAATACATATTTTTAGTGATTGTTGTTGATTTATTCATATTTTATTTATCACTTTGCGAATATATGTAGTCAATGAAATCATAGCATTGGATAAATATCCTGTAAGCAGTGAGCCATACCGAAAAGGCGCATTGTTGCTACAGTCAAAGAGATATAAATTATTCAAGAGGCAAAACATAGGGAAAATACCGGCTTTAATACCTCTATGGCTTCACGCTACTGTTTCACTAAGCAATCCACCATCCACCGAACAATTTATTTGACGACATCTCTTTCTCTATTTAGCTCCAATAATTGAATTTTCTTAAAAGTCCTTATAATTGTATATTTCCCTTTAAAACCTTCGCAGTACGATTAATTACTCCATTTCAAAAAAGTAATTGGTTTCCAAAAAAGAAAAAATAATGAATACATGCATAAAAAATAATAAGATGAAAAAGTGTAACGCTTCCCTTTCTCCTACTTGCTTCTTTAATCTGTGCTTAATAAAAGACCCCCCTTCTTTTCTGAGCGTCGGGATATACTTCAATATATTGTAATAAATACCTAGTTATAATAATTGTTTTTTTTTATTAGTTACTATTTGAAAAGATCTTCCCTACATTCTAAATTATAGGAGAGTTGAACCTGAGTCAACACAAACAGACTGATGTGATGGAAATCAAAGAAATATATCGAACTAAAGATATAACTTTAGATGGGAGTAGAAAAAATATAAAATAATGATAGTAAGGCGTGGCGCCCCCTCACTTCTGAACAAAAATTCATGAGCCATCTAGTGGCAAAGATAAGCGGTAAGAGGCCTGGGCAGCCATCATGGTCCCCAAAACAAAGGGGTTAGAACCAATAGAGAAGCCATCTTGACCTGTACAGGGGGAGAATGAGACAGAACTCGTCAAGGTCTCTTCTGATAATAATTATGAGGGAGTAAAACTTTACACTCAGGCAAGAGAGGCGGCAGCGGCAGAAGGATGAGGAGAAAGAACCAAGAGAGAACCCTTCTTCCATCTTCACTTTCACACCAGAACCAACCTTCAAGCCCCAAGAATATAAAACAAGTAAAATGTAACATTTAAAGCACTTAATGTAATGAAACCAAAACCATCACTAACAAACAAACCACATTGTAACAATTTTGTTCAAACCGTACAGCAAATTGTTTCAGAAAACGTTAAAGAGAATAGAGGTTATTTCATTTAAAAGCCTATGACATCAATTTATTATAAATACTGTCCACTCCATCATTACCAGCAAATAATAATTAATTCTTTATTGAAACCAGCATAATAATTAATTTGGGTAATATCGCCCAAAATTTACTCCGGGGAATATCTAAATTAAACAGTAAGTTAAATTCATTTTGTGAAAAATGCATATTTCTGATATGAGAACGAGGGGTTTATTTACTACCATTTTTTATCAAGCTGGGTTCTTGATGAAAT
>NW_027115673.1:840286-842047 GCF_000696795.3 Halyomorpha halys | reverse complement strand
ATACAGGCTTCAAAATCAGGCTTTAGAACATTGGAGTACAATATAAAATAAAAATGAAATTATAAAACGTCATATAATGAAATAATGAATTTGAGAATATAAAAATTAACAACAATAATTAACAGAATGTATAAAATAAGAATTGAACAAATAAAATAAAACCATATGTCATATCATAAAATATAAGATGACTAAAACTTCTGATAATAAATAAAGAGAAAAACAAAATCAAATACAATCAAACTAAAAATAATAAATGAAAAGGTACAATTTCTGCTAATATACATATTTACAAGTATGAAAGAGATTCTGAAACATAAAATACAGAGAATATATAAACCTTATTTGAAACTTTTAATTATTATTATTCCGGAATTGGGTGGACAGAAGGTAGTCGAAGAAACGTGATTTGATATGCACAAACTAAACAATTTCCTTTACACAAAAAATAATAAGTTAATTAGCTAGAGTTAATTAGAAGCAAACAAAAAACGTGTAGCTCGAGAAGAGAAAGAAAAAAGAATAGTCACTCACAGATGGCCGGGGGGAAGGGGGGTCTATATGCGTATATCGATAACGTTTCTAAATTCCAATATCATCCGAGGGAAACGTCTTCGATGAGCTGGTGTTGGGCAAAGGTCAATATAAAAAACGAAGGTCGACTCTAGAGTGGAGAATCGGTGAGCCAGAATGACGGTGAACCGGTGAGAAAAAAAGCGCCAGGTGGGTCCAATGCCTGCTAATACTGACTCCAGGCTGCCATATCAGTCTGTATTCAGGCCGTAATCCTGCTGCAGTTCCCAATGTTGTTTATACGTGCCGATCGAAGTATTTATACACGCAATTTGTCTATCATTTACATAAACTAATTTTTAAATATACATTTAAAATACAAGTACCTAATGGTTAAAAAAATATATAATAAATAAACATATAATTAACAAAAATTAAAGCACCAATTTGAAGTAAATGAAAATTAAAGAAAATATACTTTTGGGCTTTGAGGTGGCCAATAATAAGGCCCATGAGGTCATAGTTCACCTAGTTCCTAATAGGTAGCACCGCTGCAAGCAAGCTTCATATGGCGCCTCCTGGGTGTTTGAGTAATAAAATTATCTCACCCTCCCCCGGTAAATACCTAATAAAAAATAACATTAGAAGCCTGTGGACTGAACAACTATTATGAATATATATTTTTTGATTTATTCTTATTTTCATTATTATTTTATTATAAGTTCAACGACACGTACAAACTATATTTTATTATTTACCTTTTGAAATACATACACACTTATCATCAAGTATCCACCGGTTTTAATTTTACTGTTTTTCTACCTTATTTATATAAATAAACGGGAATGGTTCGAATCTTTATCTACAACAAACTTTTCAATTACTGGACCGATGAAATGAAATGAAAAAATTATTTTATTCTGGGACATATGTCCCCTAAGAATAAATACATGGTTCATATATTAAGACTTTTGTCTGGCAAGCATTTCTAAGTTTTCAGTAAGTAAACTGAAATTTTAATTTTAAGTTTAATACTGAAATATTAGCTTAAATGCTGTTTTTAATGTTAATCAATATATGCCTATTTATTTATTACATTATATATACAATCATGGAGGGTTAAAGGAAAGAATGAATGAGGACTGGGGAATGGAGATGGAAAAGAATTCCAGAAGGAGGTTGCACGTACGACGAAGGATTTGCTGAAGAAGGTGGTTCTATAGGAGGGCATATATAAATCAATCGGTT
>NW_027115673.1:827707-838466 GCF_000696795.3 Halyomorpha halys | reverse complement strand
AAAAAAAAAAAGTTTAATACTGACATATTAGCTTAAATGCTGTTTATGATGTTAATCAATATAAGCCTATTTGTTTATTACATTATATATACAATCATGGAGGGTTAAAGGAAAGAATGAATGAGGACTGGCGAATGGAGATGGAAAAGAATTCCAGAAGGAGGTTGCACGTACGACGAAGGATTTGCTGAAGAAGGTGGTTCTATAGGAGGGCATATATAAATCAATCGGTTAGGATCTGGTGTTTAATGAATGGATAGATGAACGAAGAGTGAGGAGATCAAGGATATAGGTAGGTTTTTTGATTTTAAGAACTTGGAATAGGAAAACACCAAGGAGGCATTGCCTTCGGGAGGTTGGATAGAACCACTTCAACTCGGTATACCAGCGGGAGACTTGGGAACGCAAAGATAAATCTTACAAAGCAATTCATGATTCTCTTCAGTCTCAACTCTAGACCTGCAGATAGCTCTCCATAGACCAAGGAATCTTAGTCAAAGTGGAGGAATACGAGAGAGGACAGCAGGAGCTGATGGGTGTTCTGAGTAATGGAATTAGGGAATCTTAGGAATTGTTTCAGTACAGGATTTGCGAAATGTGATTTTTCCAGGAGAGGTGTTGGCCGAAGATGGCTCCAAGATTTTTTATTTTAGGATAGAAATGAATCGGTTGGTTGTTACAGAAGAGTGTGGAATAGTAAGAGAAGGAATGAAGGAAGCGCTACTTATATATTTTTTTTTGTTTGTTTTATAGTATGTTATTTGAATAGGGATTAAATTTCCAACAAAAAAATCATAGAATGCAGAAATACAGCCTATTTTTATAAGCTCTTTTTAAAAAATGTAAAATTTATGCAGATTTACTTTAATTTTTTTTTTCATTACAAATTGAAAGCTATACAGCAAACACTCTAAATTATAGTTGTAATTATAGTCTTTGGAGAATAATTCATATGTTTAAATACATATGTACATTTCTCCAGGATGTTGGACGAGAAAATTAAAAAAAAAAATTAATTTAAGTTAAACTTGAACACTGAGAAGGATCAGTTCATAACCAGATCAGGTACTATCGTCAATGCAGTATTCTGCGGTTTTTTGAAAATTTATTGTTTTGTAACAGACTTCAGCAATTATAAATCCTTAATTTATATCTTAGAGTATAAATGAAAGGAAAATAAAGAATAAAAGAAAATTTTATTTGATTAAATTTGGGAATAATTTCCAACAAATTATAAAATCGTTAGCAATTTAAGATGTTTAACTTCTAAAATATATACCTTCGCCGAATTAATAAGGCATTTTATAACAAGAAATCTTGTGCAGTTTACCCATAACTTAACTCCTAAGATCCTTACCGTTATTTTTCTCAGGAAGAGAATAATACAATTTAAATCAATGTGACTAAAATGGGGAACAAAAGGAAATTTAATTGGTGAGGAACAAAAATAAATTAAAACAAAAAAAAAAAAAAAATAGGGGCCATCAAAAGTCGGAAAGGGTCAAAAATAGTCACTAACGAGATGTTCGCGTGAGATTGAAGATAGCTTACACACTACGTTCGATAGATGTTTACCGTTGTGAGCCTCGCATTAAAGCGTTTCAGTTTAGGACAGCTTATCTTCAAAAGTAGGTCACGATGGGGAAGAGAGGATCTACATTTTAATATACTACAAAAATCTTCATTTTATTTAAGAAACGTTTATGCATATTTGTTTATTCAAACTATAAAAGATAACTATTGATGTACGAAATGAATTACATAGAGTTTTCAAATATTACAAAACTGAAATTTTAGAGAAGTTATTGAGAAATAAAAACTTAAACTTTATTTGGCACTTTAGTAATTTATCAGTGAATATACCTTTTAATTAACTGATTTGTATTACTGTTGTTATAGATTTTTAAACTCAGCAACCTCTAAAGGAAATATATAGCAAGTTGTAGTATTGAGATTCTGAAAAGATTTTTAAAGGAGTTTTTAACTAAAATAGAGGTCCATTGAATTCAAATAAATAAGTATCACTAAATAGTAAATAAAATCCCTTCCAAACAAGTTGTATAAAAACTTGAATTAAGTTTTTTCAATATTTATATACTTGAGAAATTTCTCCTCTGAAATCGACTTACCATAAGTGCAATTTTATTTCATCTATTTACACTTTGTTTCCATTTTCTCGAAAACAACTATATAGCATTTTATAAAACTCGTACCAATGTACAATTAAATGGTCTTTAATAACAGCTAGGTATTAATAATTTAATCGTTGAAATAATTAATCATCCCTAACTCTTATTGTTAGTAGTAATAAAAAATTGATAAGAATAAACCATGAAAGAATTTTATTATTAATATTATAATAGTAGACCTCTCTATTTGTGTGTTTTAACGTATTTATTCATTAAATTATTTTATTTTATTAATACTATTTTTTGTTGTGTTTTTTTAAAACTTATTTATCCATTCGAGTGTTTCCTGTAACCGGTTTTTTTATTATATTTTCATTTTAATCTATGTGTTAGTCGTATTCTCGTAAAATGTATCTATTTGTTTGTTCTTGGTAGACTGATCTACTGCTGTGACAATGAATGATGGTCTGATCTCAAATTACTGTCTAATATTGAATTTGTTTAGCGGGTCACTGAAGAGGATCTAGGAGGGAGAATTCCGGAGAGCGAATTTGTTGATCGGGTGAATTGAATAATTGTGAAAGGGTGAAATTGGAGGAGCAGAAATGAGAAGAAAAATAGGAATGAATGAAACATTTGTACTTGCTGTACAGACCGAAATGGATTGTAAAAGGAAACTGTAGGGGTGAAAAAAATTGTTTATTATATCCTATTATTGTATCTCTTTTTTTTATGATTATACCATGTATGTGTAATGTATATATCTCCGATTACGGATTGATAAGTATGCTGTGTGAGATAGAAACCTAATGTATTTAGGCAGCATAGATAAATAAATAAAGTATTTCTCTCTCTCTAACTAAAGACGAAATGTATTCCACGTTTAAAAACTAAGTCACTAAACCTTCGAATTCCTCTCGTATCCAATCTTTACAATCCAAAATTCTTCGTAAAATCCTCAATGCTCCTTATTTTGTTACTAATGAAACCATCCATAAAGACCTAAATGTTCCTTATGTAACCGATCTAGCCCGAACCCGATATTACCCAAACCCACTCGTTTCTAACCTTGCTTCCTCTTCCATTCCTGGCAATCCTCCGAGGCGCCTGAAAAGAAGATGGCCTCGTGACCTTATATTGTAAACTGTTTTTAGAGTTCTACTACTGGGTAGTTTCTCTACATCCTCCATCATATCATTATGTCATTATGATCAAATTTACTGGTTGTATTTTTTTATACAGTTGTAAATATCAATAAATAAATAAAATAAAAAAATAAATAAACTGTTTCTTAATAGAGTATTCTATAAACTCTTTAATATTTCTATATTCTAAATATTGTAAAACTATAAAGCCGTTCATAAACTTAATAATTTTACTCATATAATTTGTTCAGTTAACCAAGTATAGTAAAGATAAAACATAGCATGGCGCCCTAATAGAAGAAAAAACTACGGTAATAAGTAGCGATAAAAACTTGCTACGGTCTCGTAAATTCCCTCTATTGGATCAGGTAGGAAGGCTGTAATGAATAAGTTAGTTGTGGGAAGGAAGAATAGGAGATAAAAGTTGCTAACTGATTGTGAAGGTCGTTACTAACTTGGACAAATACAGAGGACTCCCATTAGTAACTTTTCCAGGGGCTACAGTTTAGTTTAGTAGTTTTCCTTAGGCGTCGGCAGCTGATCTATTTGAGTTTGAGAAACGGGAGTAAAATATTCTTAGCTGCAGTTGAAAATTTGGACGTCAGAGAAATATAAATATAACTTATATCATAACAAGACATATTGACTGCTTTTTTATATATATTTTTTTAATATTATTTTTATCTGATATTCTATAAGATATATATATACTTACGTCTGTCAGCTGTGCGATGTCAACTGAGGGCCATATCAGGTTTTTATTTTTTTTATTATTTTTTTTTTTTACACAATTCCTGGTAATTTCTAACATACGCCGGGTCACCTACAAGTGACCAACCCATTTTAACCATGGTGGGTCAAGTTTTTCATTTTTATGGGACTGCTACTCAATGAATAAAGTCTGTCCTAAAAATCGCAGTTAATGCTCCTTGGTTCATAAGATATAGCAAATTGCATCGCGAATTACATATGGAGTCAACTGAGGATTATATCAAAAAACGGTTCATGAAGTTCCACTCCCAGTTGCCGACAGTTAAAGGAGCAGTGACCAACAACCTGGGAAACCCAACCTCAACCCGAAGACGGAAGCCCAGACTGCTGCAGGACATTCTTTTATAAATGTTTAATAAATATAAAATTAATTCATAGTCACACTACCTCTATTTACTTATTATTATTATTCACATTATTTATTCATTATTATTATTTTTTTCTCTTGTCTTCTCTCTTCTCTTTTTCAAATTAACTTGTTTCTTTTTACTATTAGAAGGCAATTGTTTGTTTTATTTAAGTGTACCAATATCATTATTAATTTTACTTTCCTCTTTTATTAAAAAGCATTATTCTTATCTATTTATTTTATTATTATTTTTTTTTCTTTTAATAAGAACATTGTATATAGTTAGGGGTGTCATTTGTATGACTATACCTCCTCATAATCAACTGTTAAAAAGTATATATAATACAAGTTATATCAACTATGTAAGGCCCACCAGGCCGATCTGGTATATAAAAAAAAATGAAAAGTCAACGCCCCAGACCGTATTCGAATCGGCGCTGCGTTCCCAGTTCTCACGTTGGAGAGTGGGAGAGAACTGCGCCTTAACCAACTGAGCTACGGACGGTCTTTGGGACCATATCTTCTGACCGAGTACCAAATTAGCTGTAAATTTTAAGTGTATAAGTGGATGAATTCCATCAATAAACCAATCCAGTAGAGTGGTCCCCCCCCCGTTCTTGTATCCCTCGGCCAGCGGCTCCTGGGAGAATATTGTCTTTTAATGGCATGTGGCAGCCGAAGAGCCACATTGCTTGTATATATATTTAGATTCAAGTTTTTAGATATAAGTATAGTATATATTTTAAATAAAAACTTAGAAAGTACGAAAAGAAAAAAAAAACAGTTTTTATTTCGAATTCAGAGTGTATTCTTCTACATTCTACCCTTTCCCTTTTTCAAAAGTTTCTTCACGCTGTCACGTAACTGGTGCCAAAACCCGGGAAAGAGTGCTTAGGTCAATTGTTATTTTTCTCTTTCACTTATCTTCTTTCTTATTTTCTTACCATCAGCTATATCAACTAAGTATTTTAAGATGACATTGGCGGCAGTGCGAGCAAACGACTTTACAAATAAAAAAAAAAATTAAGAATATTTTTAGCAAAAAAACAATTGTTTTTAATTTACTCCATAAATCTGATTTTTTTTTTTTAGGCATGAAAAACAAATATCAATTTTGTTTTCTTTGACAAAAATATTCTAGTGCTTTTTGGTAGGTTTATCTACTGACCTACCAAAATGTATTCGTATTATATACTAATATTCATAGCAGTAAATAGTTTTGTTTACTTGTGTAAATGCAGAAAAAATATTGGATTTTATTAATATATACAATATACAGTATAAACGCTGTCATTTGTTATCAGTTTTACACCCTTAAAATTACGAAGCTTTATATAAATCAAAATATATTTTGCCAGGTTCATTATACATTCCAAAAAAAAAATAATAATAATAACAGCCAAATACAACATGATCCGAAATTATTTTTATTATTATTAAATTATTTTCAGGAGCGGCTGTTACTGTCTGTCCTACCGGAGCATGTGGCAGTGAAAATGAGGCAGGATTTAGGATCGGCCCTGGACAGCCAGTTCAAGAAGATTTACATGAGCAGGCACGAGAATGTTAGGTAAGGATACAAATAAAAATTAACTCTAAAAATTTACAATCTGTTTTATTAAAAATTGGCCAAAAATATTGCATTACACAAATGTGTTACTGAATGTGTTTTATCCTCTGTAAGTTACAATGATACAAATTTTCGTGCTAATCTATATTCCTAATGGTTCCTGAGATAAAGAATGGAAAACTATTAAAAATAAACAAAAACAAAAAAAAATAAAAAAGGAAAGCAAGGAGAAAATATTTACGAAAAGCCGCCGCAAAATCATCTTGCATTTACTCTGCACCAGCCCTGTCTCTTCGGATCACACCTAATCTTTTCATCACATATAAATTTTCATGATTTTGGTCCACTAAAACTAGGAACGAATACAAGAGATTAGCGAAAACTTTGTACAGGATGGAAGAAACCGTACTTAATTTTCGGATTTAGAAGTCCAAAAGAACTAAAACTAACATTATTGTTTTATTTTCGGATATTTATCAGTAGATAATTAAACCATAGTGACGAGTTATCGGGTTTTGGACCGTCTGTAGCTGAGAGAGTAGTGGTGTAGTCTAACCATGGTCAGAATATATTGGCGCTCTGTAGAAAACCTTTTCGTAGGCCAGGAAGAGAGTCATAAAAAAAAAAAAAAAAATTATCGGGTTCATTTCAATTCTAACATCACATTTAAACTAGTATATCTGCGCAGAAATCTTTTCCAATGTATAGCAGACTTTTGATGGAGTCTGGCACCCGGGACTGCTTTACAAACTCCGTAGATTCCTACCTTGTACATACTTTCTCATCATCCGTTCCTTTCTCATCCATAGTTTATTCCAAGTAAACCACAACGGTTCATATCTATCCCTCTATTCTCAGTCCACTGTTGTTCCTCAAGGTAGTATCATCGGTCCCATACTCTACACCGTCTTTACAGCTGACATCTCAACGAATCCTAACATTATCCTCATCAGGTATACTGATGGCACATGTGTGCACGCTGTTAATAATAACCCTTTGAGTGCAAGCCAAACACTCCAATCCCATATCACAGCCCTCGAAGAAAGGTGTCGTAATTGGAGGATTAAAAAAAATCCCACAAAATCACCTTTAACCTTCGTCGTAAGCCTACCGACAGCCCTACAGTCTTCTTTAATAATCTTGATCTTACCCCTTTCGAACAGATCCGTTACCTTCGACTATATCTGGACAAGCGACTAGCCTGGAATCCTCACACAAGACTGAAAAGACAGGAAACCACAAGTCGATTTCGACTATTACAGCTTACTAGACTAGCGGTTTAAACTTCTAATTCATTACAAAAGACTGATCTACATGACTAATAAGGCCAATCTGGAGTTGAATTTTGGGGATACACTTACCCTTCGACTTTCTCTCGTATCATCCATCGTAAAATCCTCAATGCTCCTTACTTTGTCACAAATAAAATCATTCATAAAGACCTAAATATTCCATATGTAACCGATCTAGCCCGAACCAGATATCATTCCTTCCATTACAAAATCCCTAACTACCCAAACCCACTAGCTTCTAACCTTGCTCCCTCTTCCATTCCTGACAATCCTCCGAGGCGCCTGAAAAGAAGATGGCCACGAGACCTGCTAATATAAAACGTCATTAGAGTGCTGCCAATGGGCAGGTTCTCTACACGCCTGTAACACTCCAATTTAACTGAGATCAAATTTACCAAATGTATTATAATGTACAGTTGTAAATAGCAATAAATAAATTAAAAAAACTAGTACATATATTCTAACGTCACATTTAAAGTAATATATAATAAATAATGTATATATTTTTTATTATTTAAGTAATCTCCCTCGGATCAATCGTAGGAAACAAGAACCAGTATTCAGAAGTGTGAAATACAAAAGGCCTAAGGCATTTTCTGTCCCAGTAACCAGGACACCTCAAATCCCTTTTCTCATTTCCGCGTCCTGGACCTCCTCCTGCTTCCTGGAGTGAACACTCCTTATTCCCTTCGGAAGCCGCCACTTGGACACCCATTTCATCCACTTGTTCCGTATATATTGAAAAGTCATCCCGTACCAATTTTTTTAAAAGAAACATGAAAAAAAATGTAGTACACGCATCATTAGAACTTTTACTTACCACCTAGAATTAACAATAATATTTATGTAATTCAAAACAGCTATTTACATATTGCATAAAACAATATACACTTTTTTTCGTATTTCATATATTGTCCATTACTAATAACAGTAAAAAATGTTTTATTTCCCCCCCCCCCAAAAAAATATAGTAATTTTCTTCGATTTTTTTAAATTTATTTAAAGGTGTGAAAAACTATTATCAACTTTATTCCTGCCTAAAATACAACGGTTTAACAAAGTATAAACAAAACGGTCTACTAAGGAATGAAGTCCAAAGAGTTTGGGTGCTTTCAACCATTTAAAATTCTCCAGTCTGTTTTAGGACACGGTATGGAAATTATTTTCTGTTTTTGTTATTAATCAAATTCTTCCGAAGTTCAAATTTATCTATTTTATATTACTACTAACAATGAGAAATGGTTGATTATTTCATGTAAACAAAATTAAAGATATATATATTTTTTCAATTCCTTGAGACTGGTATTAACTTATTCAATAAATCAAATGGTATCCATGTTAATCAAATAATCCAATGTTTCGACCACTCCGACCATCCTCAAGAACAATCTTAAAAATTAAATTCTCACTTCACATCAAAATTTAAAAATGCTATTCTGTTATTATGACCAGGTCATTAATAACAAGTCAAAATCACTCTATTTTTTTAAAAACTTCATTAATTTTTAAAACTTTTAATTTTAAATTAACTACACTATCAACTATCATATAAACAAACTATTTCTATATAAATAGTGAAGTTTCGAAAGAAAAAAAAGGGATGATTTTGACTTTTAATTAATGACCTGGGCAGAATAGCCTGCAAAACATTTTTAAATTTTGATGTGAGGTGAGAATTTATATTTAAGATTGTCTTTGAGGATGGCTGGAGTGGCCGAAAAGTTGGCTTATCGATATAATAAAGAGTGTTGAGACTTGATACGGATACCATTTGATTTATTTAATAATATTAAATGTGTTTTAGAGGAAGTTATTTTGATAACTCTGAATTTAGAGCTTTGAAAAACAATAATCTCTGCTTGTAAATACTTATAGTGAACAAATTCACGTATACACGTCCACATACAAATGAATTCTAGTAAAAAAAATTTTTTTTTCTAATCGTGTTTTAATTTTGAATAATATTTTATATACATGAATTAATTCTTTAAACAAGAAATTTGATCTGCTACGTCAATGTGTGCACTGTAGGGATAAACGTAACTGTCAAATAGAAGAAATTGTCTTCTACGTTTTGCAATTTAAACTGGATAAAAATTTATAATTTTTTGAAAATCATAAATAAATAATAGGAGTAGTTATGAATGATCTTATATAAGGAGTTGTAAAGAATTATTTATTTATTTACCTTTGTAATAGCCTAGAGAAATATATAAAGGGATAGCCTATTAAATGAAACAATAAACAACAAGTAAGTAAACAATGGAAAAAAACTTTGAAAAGCAAATAAAGAAACGAAAAATTATAAAAATCTGAGTATAAACAAATAAAATAATAAATACTAAAGTAGAACTAACTGCAATAAAGAAAAAAGCGCACTTGGTGTAAGTTTCAAATATGCAAAGATAATAAAACAATAAAAATTGTTTCAGAA
This sequence comes from Halyomorpha halys, assembly GCF_000696795.3. Lineage (NCBI taxonomy): Eukaryota > Metazoa > Arthropoda > Insecta > Hemiptera > Pentatomidae > Halyomorpha > Halyomorpha halys. The sequence continues at coordinate 828,776 of NW_027115673.1, read as the reverse complement.
AAAATATATAAAATACATTGAAATACAAGAAGTAAAAATATCTAAAAATTGGTGATAATGAAATTATTTTGTAAATGATACAAAAGAAAAAAAAATGATAATTTCTTGATAACTCAAAAGTAAACCTATGCATTAAAAACATTCTAAAATATTAAATTAACAGTTAATTACTAATGAATTCAAATAATTGAAAAAATGAGTTAACGATCAAGTGAGGAGAACAGATTCCTTACAATGAGGACATTTACAAACTATATGACAACATCATTCACTTTATTGTCTGGCTGCAAAAAAATAAAATAAATTGTTTCATAAATTAATGTGTGGCATTAATTTATGAAACAATTTATTTTGTTGTGTTCTCATATATATATAGTATCATGTTCATTAACAAATGCAGAGCTTACGGAAGTGACTGAAACCAAAGTTAAATTTTCCCTGAGCAAAGTAACGAAGTACACCTTTACTTAAATGAGCTCTTACTCCGAATAAGCGACGCCCAAAAAAATCCTGCCAAATCCGATAATTCACATCATTTCACAGCTTTCTCTTCCCTTTTGTACCGTTTTTCTATCTTACATCTGCACCTGGCAGGGCTACTGGATCAAAAGGATTTATTTTCCTTTTTAGGAACGGACTCGTTAAAAAAAAAAAATGTTATCCTCCAATTTATCCAAAAAGACGGCTTGGATATCCTTTCTCCGATTGTTCCTCTCGAGGATTAAAGATAATGGTGCCCGTAAAAACTTGACAAACAAAAAAAGGTGAATGAAAAAGAAAACGAAGGAAGATAAAACAACTCAAAACTCACAGGCATTTCAATACAAACAAGGTTCATCTATAGTTTTAATGCAGAATATAGTCTATAGCTTTAAAAATAATAATAATAAATAATAAATGAAGCTATTAAATCATCAAACGTAATAAAATTAATTAATAAATTAAAAAAAAGAATACCACTTGTATCATGCATGAAATCTGTCTGCACCTGGATCGAGCAGTTTAAGAAATGTCTCTTAAAATAAGATTTTTGTTGTGTAATTTTGTGTCTTATATTTATAGACAATGG
>NW_027115673.1:824225-827487 GCF_000696795.3 Halyomorpha halys | reverse complement strand
CCGAGCTTTATCCCCACTTGTGGAGAGAAGAGCAGGACTCCGGAAGATCCGCTGACGTTCAGGACTTGAGTGGACCTCATTAAAAAAAATCCAATATAATTATTTATAATAGGTCTCTGGGCCACTTCCATTTCAACCTTTGGGAAGGATTCTAAGGATGGGTAATGCTAAATAGGGATTGAGCTAAAGCATTAGGACGATGAGTGAGTTTATCATGGAATATGATGAATTTGAATTTACTAAGGTCTGATACAAATTGGATTATTAAGACCATGATGTAGGGTATTATTCGTTAACTACGGTCAGTTATTTTTAAAAAGCATGTAACTCCCCTTAAAATATGACTAACAACATAGTCATCAATGCCGCAAAGTAAAACGAAAAGAGTTATGTACCTTGGAGATATTCAATTACCTTATGTTTAAGGAAAGCAGTTTAAAGAAAAGTTGGTAAAAATTAACTTTCTTTACTTCCGGGATACGGAAATATAACCATAAAAAAATGTAGTTTGCGCATCACACCACATTCACATACTACTAACCTACTTACGTCCACAAGCGTTGTTCGCGGAATTTCGAACGCGATGGAGCAGTGGCGCAAAAATTGAATGGAGGTTATGGAGGACTACTTAACAATTATTATTGTAATAGATTTATATTATTATGTTGAAAATAAATTAATGTAGCCAGAAAAAAGCTGTTAAACCTGTTCCAAATTGTTATTCCCAATGGATCAAGTAAGTGTCCCAGAATAAAGAAGGATTTTCACTTCATTTCTTTCATTTTTATAGGTCGACAGCCTCAAAGTTTCTTAAAATTTTTATTTTTAGTTTTCAGACTCATTATTTTGAATTTAAAGTGTGAAAATACGTTTTTGGCACAATGCTAAAAAATAAATAACTAATCAATGCTTATATTTTTATTTCTAATTTAAAAGGTTTTTGGCCAATATGCCCCCTACCAATTAGTCCGAATCACGGAATATTCGCTGTCTCGGAAAATTTCGGAGCTTTAATAATGTTATTGCAAGCCGATATAGATGCTGGGCATCGAGGGTTGAAATATAGAGATATAAGGGTTGAAGCCGGGTCGACCCTATTATACTCCAGGCAGGAACCTTTCCTATAACAACCCCATTGACCCTGCCTCAATATCTTTCGGATATCTTATGGGATGATCTGGTTACATATCATCGTACGAAACTTTTAATAATTAAACTAAACCATATCATATGTTTTATAAAATAATCAAAGAGACTAAAACCAAAAAAAGAGCGATAAGATATTCATAGAGTGATATCAGAAGCAGTCAAAAATAAAATCCATAGGTTAGAGAAGATAAAATCCCCAAAAAGCAGACCAGAAACCTAAAAATGATTCACAAAATAATTACAAAACAACACTCCAGTACAAATCATTTAATCTTTATTAAAAAAAAAACCAAAAAAAAAAAACACTCCAGTACAAATCATTTAATCTTTATTAAAAAAAAAACCAAAAAAAAAAAACCGTCTGCATGAGCCTGTTATCGGCATACCAATGACTTACTGACTACATCTCAGAAACAACAATGTCTATAAAGCTAGAATTATTTAAGGTATGGTGAAATTGCTGTATATATTTAATCACACGATTTATACATAGGAAATATAAAAAAAAAAGTTTAGATAAATAAATAATAGTAAAATAAGTAAAAAACTGATCTTAGGAAAATTAAAATAAATTTGAAGCGAGAGGTGAAAGAACTTCAACCACAATCCAACAGAGCGCAGCACCACGAGCCTGACCGAAGCTCTCAAAATTACAAATTACTCAAGAGATCGATCAAAGTATTTTGAGACCCTTATTTATAGGCCTAGTGCATGTAGCTGTGACCGAGAAGCGGTCTTGACTTGTCTACTTGAGATAGTTTCGTACGTTATTTTGGTATCGGTTATTTATCATTTGTAATAAAATAACAATATGTTTTTACAAAAGAAAGTCATTTTGGTTCCTTTTTCTCGGCTGAACTTCTTGCACCTCTCGCTACAAATCAATATAAACCATCTGGAACACAATCATTCCAATATACAATATTTACATTCATCCCAAGGATCCCCGAACCAATCCCCACTACCAACATGGCTCCGGAATCCCTGCGCTTTTCTCACAGCCGCATCAGTAAGAATATTAAATTCGTGGAAGATGTATCACTGCTTATTCCTTTAGGACTGTTGTAGTCAAGCGACTGCAGCGGCGCCGGTTCAAATCCGACGTGAGGGTCGACTTTTGTTTCTTTGGGCGTTCCATGAAATAAAAACTTTACCATGGTTAAAATAGGATAGTGCCTTTTAAATACGACCGACATCTCCCCATATGTCAGAAATGACCAGAAAGGTGGATTGGTGGGGTTGGATCTAAGGACGGTATTGGAACTTAGTTTTCATAGCGTTATGCTTTAATTTATTTTAATTTGTCCAGGTACTGATCTTTACAACCATACTTTATACTATGTAACAACAAATCGTTGTAACATCTACACCTCAGAATAATAAAACTGTTTTTGGCTATGTATCGAAGCATTAGACATTATTACAACAATATGTCGTTTATTAAGGTTTTTCGCCATCTATCCCTATACCTGTTCAGGTAGGAGCCTTTCGAGGAAACTTTTACTGCGTCCCTGGATATATACCCATCTGTGTTTAGTTCACCACATTTCCTTATTAGATATACCAATACTTAAGTGCTACAACAAAAACGATAGTTTTTGAGGAAGGATCAGAATCCAATTAACCAGGTGCTGGACTTTAATGGACTTGGTGGGGGGGACATCTACTTAGGGAGCGTTCTGTCACCTATGGCCAATGAGGAATTACATTCAAAAATAAGGTAACGCCCCAAAATTACATTACAGCTAGACCGGGAAGAAGGGCAGTGAAGAGGAGGACCAGGCTTGAGAAGCAGGAGAGGAGGAAGATTCACTTCGACCAGGCGAAGTCGTAAGAAGGGCCATGAGATCTGGACATCCTTTGTGAACGATACCACACCTACGGAACTACATTCCACGGCATGAATCAGCAGCTATAAGTATAAATTAAAAAATAAGTAATAATGTAATAATCGATATTTTATGTCAACCATTTATCTGAATCATTACAATCATTTTAACCATAGCAATAAATTGTAAATGAATACTTAGTCTCTTTATGTAGTTTATATACTATCATATAACCCAATATACCACCCCTTATTATATTATATAATTAATAGTAACAACATTTT
>NW_027115673.1:821986-824152 GCF_000696795.3 Halyomorpha halys | reverse complement strand
ACAAAAAGCCTTTGGAAAAGAATCCAATCATAATGATAGTTTTTTAGGACTCAATATATAAATAATTAATAACTTATTTTTATAGTTAATTTACTTATTTTTGGATAATTGCCTTCAGCGATTATCCTGGCATCCCGATTTTATCATATTAGCATTTTTTATCATATTTCATTTTATTTCGAGAAATCACAAACATACTTCTGCACTAGAGCTATACAACCCTCATTTTACAACTAAATATATATTTAATATATTATGACTTAACGAATTACGAATTCAACAAGAAATATATTCAGCTATCTCTCGAGGAAAAGAATTCCTTAGAATAAACTGCGATGCTCTGAGAGTTCTAAATGAGATTGTTCCTAAATCTGGAAAGGACAGGAACAGTAAGGCTACTTCTCAGGACATAACAGAACGACCACGGAGGAAGGACAAAGCTAATCTTGTCTAAGAGGTTTCCTTTCATTAGCTTCTGTATCGATCCAGTCTTCTACCTCCTTGAACCACCATTATCGCTTAGCCCAATAATAGTAATCGTCATTGACTTCAGGACCTCACGTTATCTTTCTAATTGTAAGTACTATTCATTGAAGTATGACTTTTAAAACGATAATGGTATTTTTTAAAATTTATTTTTTGGATGTCCTTAATCATTTAAATGACAAATAATAACATGTGGATAAGCCACAGAGTTGAACAACAAGGTTAGTAAGGAATTAGTTCAGAACTTGAAAATCAGAGTATTGCTAGTGTTAAAAGTATTTATAAAAAAATTAACCATAAAAATAACTAAGCTACACTTTACTGATTTTGACTTTCGAAAAGTGTAACCTACCAGAAAAAGTAATATTAGATTTTCTGTCCATTAGAATAAGACTTTATGATCCGAAACCTCTTCTTTCTTATTCATGTTATAAGAACAGACACACTAGAAAACATTGCCAAATAAATAACTGTGGTTAATGCGGAAAAAATACACATAGTATTGAAACTTGTAATAATTCCCCCAAATCCTTAAACTCCCACAATGATCATCTAGAATTTAGTACTAAATTCTCAGAATATGAAAGGGAATAGAAAATTGAAAAAAACAGAGTACAGACTAAAGAGTCATATAGCCAAACGGAAGCAATTGTTAAAAAACAAGAGACAGAAAATGGTAGGGCCAGAATTCACGCGGATGATGCGTCAACTCGATCACGATATCTATCCTGGGAAAAAAAAACTCATGAATGTTAACAGTTATAGACCGATCACCCTAACCTAATATATTTCTAAATTGATGGAAAAACTTATTTCTAATAGTAATTCTAATAGTAATTCTTCCATAGTACTTGGAAGCCAAAAGTGTACTGCCAGCATGGAAGAGTGGATTCAGGAAAGGGAGAACTACTAGAGACAACTTAGTTCAATTACAGTCTGATTTCCATGAAGCCTTTGAAAATAAGAGAAAATTATTGGCGGTATTTCTTGATATCGAAAATCCTTCGAAAAGGACCTAGAGGTTCATAATTAACATTCTGGTTTGTATTGGGATAAATGGTCACATTCTTGCTTTCATAAATGATTTTCTACTTACCATAAGCTATAGAGCTAGGATTGGTGACGTTCTATCAAATGAACAGGAGAATGGAGTGTCTCAGGATTGTGTTTTGAATGCGACCCTTTTCTGCATTTGTTTTAACCAAGCAAAAGATCATGCTGCAAGAGAAGCACTCGCGCTTCCGGGACGGTATAAAGCAATTTTAACTTCATCAGAAATGAGCAAACCTCTTGTAAAAGAAGTCAAAGATAAATGGCAATCTTTGTGAAATGAAAGCCCAATGAGTAAATTAAAAATTATTAAAAAAGATGTCAAGCCCTGGGGTACCTCCAGTCGCAAATGCGGTAGAGAGGAGGTTGTACTGACCAGGCTGAGAATAGATCACACGAGGCTCACTCACTCCTATCTTATTTCAAAAGAAACGCCCCCGAACTGCCAGTATTGCAACAACACTTTGAAAATAAGCAATATTTTCCAACAATGCCCGTATTTCACACCACAGCTCAATAGCTTAGGACTAAATCCAGATATTTCAAAAACTCTCGGAGACAATGATAAAACAATAGAATTAGTATTTCAGTTTTTAAAATCAAAACATTTACTGACAAAACTATAACATT
>NW_027115673.1:821586-821936 GCF_000696795.3 Halyomorpha halys | reverse complement strand
CTCATGAATGTTAACAGTTATAGACCGATCACCCTAACCTAATCTATTTGTAAATTGATGGAAAAATTTATTTTTAATAGACTGACATGGTACTTGCAAGCCAAAAGTGTACTGCCAGCATGGCAGAGTGGGTTCACGAAAGGGAGAACTACTAGAGACAACTTAGTTCAATTACAGTCTGATTTCCATGAAGCCTTTGAAAATAAGAAAAAAATATTGGTGGTATTTCTTGATATCGAAAATCCTTCGAAAAGAACCTGGAGGTTTATAATTAACACTCTGGTTAGTATTGGGATAAATGGTCATGCTTTCATAAATGATTTTCTACTTACCATAAGCTATAGAGCTAG